>NC_137106.1:40958720-41081220 GCF_949357685.1 Gobio gobio
AGAGCGGTTTGATGAATGGGGAGCGTCGCAGCACTGAAAAGAAGACAGATTAAGCATGTCCAAGAAACACTTTTCTCTCTATGGAATATACAGAGAGATGCGTATCCTGGCACAGCACAACAGTCAGCGGCACTACAGCCGGACAGCGTCATGCCTCTAATGATGCCTGTGTGTTGAGATAAAGCAGTAGTCTGCGGCTCACTTTGAAAAATGACCTGGGAAAACAGCCTCCATCGCAATACTCAGCAATTGCATTTCACCGTAAACCAGAGTCAGCACAGAGGCCAGACGAGAGCGAGAGCTGCCAGCTACAGACGTCAACGGTTTAATAAACCCATGACGTGTTGGATCCTTCCTACTAGAACAGAACAGTCTAGGGGTGTCCAATCCTGCTCCTTGAGGGCCACTATCCTGCAGATTTTAGCTCCAACCCCAATTAAACACACCTGTACCAGCTAATCAAGGTCATATTAGGCATACTAGAAACTTTCAGACGGGTGTTGAGGAAAGTAAGAGCTAAACTCTGCAGGATAGTGGCCCTCCAGGACGGACTTTGGACACCCCTGCGCCTACATCGTATAATGAATAAACTCAAATGTTAAAAGATATTTCGCAGATTTTTATTTAAAATATATAATAAACATTGCATTTGTTTATATAATATATTATTATATATTATAAAAGATGATACTTTTATAACTATTTTCGGTTATGACTTTATGTAATGTTGACCTTTGGATAAACTCCCAAGTATCTTCTCTCAAAAGAGGCAACAATTAGTTTAAAGTCCTCATGAAATCAAAATCGATCTTATTTACTTTGTTAGCACACATTACAGGTTTTAGGGTGAACAATTAATCCATGCAAGTTAATACACAGAAAAAAAATGTTTGTTGTGGTAATCTTTAATCAAAATCTGAAAAGTAACTTCCTGTCTGGAATGGCGTTCCCTTTCCGATGACGGCAGTTTGACAGCTTGGGTTTGAATATCCTTAACCACTCCCCTCCAACCGTTAGTCTGCAATGAGCAAGAGAAGGAGAGAAGGAGCGCTGAAGTAAAACCTTGCCCTTTATTCAGTATTCCGTTTCACCTGGAAATACATCACAGCACTGAAATAAAATCAGTTGCAACTTCTGACTTTAAAGATGTATACTACTACTACTACAACAACTAATAATAATAATAATAGTAATAATAATAATAACAACAACAACAATACATTAATATATACAATAACAAAAAATAAATTAATTAAAAGCACAATGAAAAATACAAAGATTTGCCTGAGCTTGACCAATTTATATTTTGGAAAGTGCCATATCTTTTTTATAGAAATGCTTATAGAAATAAATAGTGGATAATTTATTTGAAATTAATTGTAAATATAATCTACCCAGTACATTACTTAAAAATTGTAGTCAGTTATTGGTTTCAAATTACATGACAAAAACTGTAGCTAGTAATGTAATCCATTACACATTTAAGGTTATATCACACTACTGTAGATACATTTTGACCTAACTCAATGTTTATCACATTTATTTGAATATAAATACAAATAATTTACATAAAAACGCAAAAAGAAAGAAAATATATATAATATAATATAAAATATATAATATAATGTACTGCCATTGTGAGATTAACATGTAATCATGCAATAACGAGTATTATCTGATTCCTGATATATAGAATTCAAAATCTCAGAAAATTAGAATATTGTGAAAAGGTTCAGTATTGTAGGCTCAAAGTGTCACACTCTAATCAGCTAATTCATCCAAAACACATGCAAAGGGTTCCTGAGCCTTTAAATGGTCTCTCAGTCTGGTTCAGTAGTATTCACAATCATGGGAAAGACTGCTGACCTGACATTTGTGCAGAAAACCATCATTGACACCCTCCACAAGGAGGGAAAGCTTCAAAAGGTAATTGCAAAAGAAGTTGGATGTTCTCAAAGTGCTGTATCAAAGCACGTTAATAGAAAGTTAAGTGGAAGGGAAAAGTGTGGAAGAAAAAGGTGCACAAGCTGTAGGGATGACCGTAGCCTGGAGAGAAAAGGGCATTCAAATGTGTGGGGGAGCTTCACAAGGAGTGGACTGAGGCTGGAGTTACTGCATCAAGAGCCACCACACACAGACGGATCCTGGACATGGGCTTCAAATGTCGTCAGAAGCGTCTTTCCTGGGCTAAAGAAATAAAGAACTGGTCTGTTGCTCAGTGGTCTAGTCCTCTCTTCTAATGAGTGCAAATGTTGCATCTAATTTGGAAACCAAGGTCCCAGAGTCTGGAGGAAGAATGGAGAGGCACACAATCCAAGATGCTTGAAGTCCAGTGTGAAGTTTCCACAGTCTGTGTTGGTTTGGGGAGCCATGTCATCGGCTGGTGTTGGTCCACTGTGCTTTATTAAGTCCAGAGTCAACGCAGCCATCTACCAAGACATTTTGCACTTTATGCTTCCTTCAGCAGAAAAGCTTTATGGAGATGCTGACTTTATTTTCTAGCAGGACTTGGCACCTGCCCACACTGCCAAAAGTACCAAAACCTGGTTCAATGACCATTGGATAACTGTGCTTGATTGGCAAGCAAACTCGACTGACCTGAACCCCATAGAGAATCTATGGGGCATTGCCAAGAGAAAGATGAGAGACTTGACACCGAACAATGCAGAAGAGCTGAAGGCCGCTATTGAAGCATCCTGGTCTTCCATAACACTTCAGCAGTGCCACAGGCTGATAGCATCCATGCCACATCGCATTGAGGTAGTAATTCATGCAAAAGGGGCCCAAACCAAGTACTGAGTACATATGCATGATTATACTTTTCAGAGGGCTGACATTTTTGTATTTAAAATCCTTTTTTTATTGATTTCATGTAATATTCTAATTTTCTGAGATTTTCATAAGCTGTAAGCCATAATAATCAAAATTATAACAAATAAAGGCTTGAAATATCTCCCTTTGCATGTAATGAGTCTATATAATATATTAGTTTCACCTTTTAAGTTGAATTACTGAAATAAATTAACTTTTTATATATATTTTTATAAAAATATATATATATATATATGGACGTGAATATTAACACGAAACGTGCAAATTCATGTCAACACCATTGCTGAGTATTTTCTCCTTAAAACTACAGTGAAAAAAATTAACGCTGTTTGAAATCGCCAATGTTTCTTACGTCACAAATTACCTTGTAAACACATACGGAGGGGCTTTAGTATATCATTAACTATGACCACTCTGAAGCAGGGGCGTCTCAAGAAAAGCCAGGTTATCCAGGTATATTTTTCTGTTGATATGAAAAATGTGAACATTCATCATTATAGCGGGTGAATTATGTATATGATGTATATTATGATGAAATATGCCTTTCTCCACTGAAGTTCTAAGTTGTTCAAAGCATTTCTAAGGATGTTGATTTTTAAAAGACAGCTGTCTTACATTCAAGCTATTTTAAGGCATGAATATTTTTTTTCACAGGATTTTTTCAAAGCATTTAAAAAAAAGTTTTAAGGGATAAAATTATTGACTACAGGGGGACTTTAAGTGTTAGTGTTCAACAGATTCAGCAGAACCGGACTGAACCTGTTCTGTTGGGTGAAAAAAATAAAATCTCAAATCAAAACTCTCTCAAGCAAATATACTTAAAGCACTTTAAAAATGACCAAAATTGTGGAAATATTGTCAGGTTTATATTCATATTCATACCTGTCCATTAATTAAATCAAAACTTTTAACCGCTTGTCTTGACCTCCTGGGAATAGTGACCACTGCTGAACAATGACCATTTCTCCATTTCTAAGTGTCAGGAAGCTCTTTTTCCATTTCTATTTAAAAGTGCACTGAATTGGTTTTGACTTTTGCTGTAATCTGTCAGGTGAATATCCACGTCACATTAACTGTACACTGAAAGTTAATCCTTCAGTCCACAAAAAGCCGCCAACTCATTCTTTTTCATCGACAGCATCAATTTGATGTAGGCGTTCTGCTGCTAAAAATAACTAAGAAAAGACTGTGTAATGAGGAACAAAAAAAAACTTCTCAGAGCTGCAAGTACAGCCTAAAAAAACTTGCATTAAATTTAATGAAGGTACTATTCAAACGCCCATGTATTATTTTAATTAAAGTATTATAATAAATCTTAAAAAGCAGGCCTCGTCTTCTAGCTTTCATGACTTAATTCTGGAACTTCCATCCTGCAAATGTAAAAAAATAAAACCAATGTCTTATTACCTGCTTTTTTGAAACCCTGGTCTGAATCTTGAACTATTCCCTGCTGGATAAATGTCACAGAAACTTTCAAAAATGACATATTTTACCACAATAAAAAGGAAAACAATAAGCATATATTATATACATATATTTTTTTGAATCACATTCACTTCTAAAATAAATCCAAAAATAAACTAATGCATAAATGAATAAATGCTTAAACAAATCCAGAAATGTAGAAAGAAATGCAGAAAGAAATTGTTCAAAAGGGTTGTCCCAAGTCTCTTAATGAGTCATGGGTGTGTGTTTTAGGCGTAACGTACAATAAACCAATTAGAGTCTCATCTCCCATTCCCTTTAAAAGCCAGTTGCGTCTGTGCCATGTCGGATTCGCTATTCACATGGCAGAATTTGCGAGCGGAAAGACTGGATGCTTCTCCAGAGAGGAATCCTTTTATTTGTAATATTTAAAAATGTTTGTATCCCTGTGTGTGTGATGAGCAGAGTGTACGCAAGTTGTGCACCCACCTTTAGGCACATATTACTTATATTACTAACACACCCTTTAAATAACACAAAAATACTGCACTATTGACTTTAGACCAGGTTTTTGTTGGTCAATGATGCAATCGATTTCAGTTGCCTCAAAATAGCAATGCGCCAACAATGCGCCTGACCCCACCTCACAGACGAGAATAGTTCCAAACAAAGTAACAGCAGAACAGTTTTGCATCTCTGAGCAACACAGAGGTGTTTAGTTCATGAATGAATCAGTCAGTTTGAACAAATAATTGAATGAGCGATTCAATTACTCACTCAATAAAAAAGTCAAATGCTTCGTTCCTGAAATTATCAGCCATTTGAACGAATCGTTGAGTGAATGACTCAATTCACTCATTAACAGTGACTTGCCGCAAACTACTGGTAGTTTTAGCTTCACAATTAAAGCATCTTTCAATTTTAAAAACCTTTTAATTAGGCCAATCATCATTTTACTTTTAAAACATCAAAACATTTATGCATTTGTAACTGCAGGTTAAATGCATTTATGTCACCTCTGAGCTGTATTAAACAGTATTTACAGCTGTATGGCACATGTAAATGCCACCTCAGATGCAGCTATAGCCCGTATAAAGGTAAAAAGTTAAAAAGCTATTTACTGTAAACTGCTGCAAACTAATCACCACACAGAATATGAAGAATAACAATAAACTTTAGGAGTCGGCTGTCCACGCCAGTCCTAAACCTGCCAAGGTACCAGCACAATAACACAATCAGCAAAATATCGTCTAATTATCGTTATCGACAAAATCCCAGAAAACATTGAGATATCATTTTTTGTCAATATTGCACACCCCAAGCTTGCATACATGGTGAACAAGAGAACAACCTTGAACAGGTTGACCAAACCATCTAATCCATAGCATACGGTTCAACACTGGATTCAACCTCAGCAAAGCTGACAATCAAAATCTGAGGGAGATCAACAAAGCAGCAAAGTTCAGCAGCTCTCTGTGTGCTGAGTGCTGTGAGATGAAAAACTGAGACAGACGTCCCGCTGTGAGCCAATCTACTGAGACAACACTGGAGAACACCTGAGACCTGAGAGAGCATCATTAAAACGACTGACCCGACAGAACTCAGAGTGACCTCAAACCACAACAAAAACAACTTTATATCACCACTTAAAAACAGTCTGTCATAAAGAGCAAAAACATCCCTACACAAAATGGTTGGTAAATATCTAAAGTCTCTGATTTTTCACCCGTTTTATTGCAAAAATGGTGCTTCTTTATCACTTAAAACATCATTTCAAGGCTGTGGGATAATATTACAGATTCACAAATTATACAAAAAGATGTGTTGTCTGGATACTAGGGATTGGCAATATGGACTTAAAAACATGTCACAAGATTTTCTGGTATTAATTGCGATAACGATATCAATGACTATATAAATTTAGTACAATTCCCCATGTTTTTGGCTATAAATGAGAGCTTTTTCATATATGTAAAAGTTGCAGTTGCAGTAAAAAATGTATTGTGCAACTGTGCTGAAAAACATCACACAATACAAACAATAATAATTCAAATCAATGACAAGTTTGAAATGTAAACATAGATTCTGTATTTATTCATATTCTCATGGTGCAAACACTGGCAAACAGCAAAAGTAATAATCCCAACCATGCCTTCATATTACAAAAAAATTGCAAATAATGATACAACTTAAGTAATTTGAACTAAAACTTAGTAATCATGTGCGAATGAAAATGTATGAATATCTGAAATTTTAACTGAACTTTGGTGGTGTTTAAGACATTGTTGGTCATTCAGTGTTTCTGTAAAAAACTACCAATAATACTGATAAGATAATAATATTTAGGATTGATGAGCTGCTGGTTCATGAATATTAAATCACGTTATCAGCGTTCGCTCAAACTGATTTTCTGAAATCAAAACAGGGACAGTAAAAGGTGAGTGCCAGCCAATGAGATTGGCGTTTTCACATTAGTTTATGCTTGTTTATAAAGGTGGTATAATTCCAAATGAACACGGTTATTTTACAGGAAAAAACAACAAAGAATATTGTTTACATGTAGCACGTCAATTCTCTGTGGTATAAGACTCTCCCACGCTCTTTTTGAGTGTGTGCGAAACAATTTGCGCTCTCAATCGGGGGCCTCACGCTAGTGTTTACTGTGCGTCAAATACACTGCGCATTCATTGAGATTAACTGAAATAGCGCACTTTACAGATCAACAAAGGGCAAATCTCTCAAGTGCTCAGTCCAAGTGCTCAGCGAGTGAAAATATATCTGTGTGTAAAGGTTGATAAACTCCTCTGCAGCTTCCGCCATAGTTGTTTTCGCTCTACACATGAGCTGCAAATGGGTCGCGTCATCAACTATGCTTTATCGGTATTATCGTGGGAAGACTAATTGTTATCGTGGGGAGAATTTTTACCAGTATATCGCAAACGATAAGATATCGCCCATCCCTACTGGATATTCATTAGGTCAGCTCTTTTAGGCTGATTTAATTCCAGACTGTGTATTTCAAACCAACGCTGAATTATGTGAACCTGCTAAAATAAGTTAATTATGGCATAAAAAGAACAAAGACGATTATAAAAGAGCAATTAGCTTTGGGGAAGAGAAGCCAATATTCTTGAAAAAACTATTGTTTTGATGGTGTTCAGATACAGTCTCTTATCCAACACCCAGAAGCTCTTTAAAAATTACCAAGCATTTAGGGCATAAAACACTTTTAATTTTCCATCCACTTACATTATAATAACCCAACAGAGTTCAGTGGCACAACATTTCCATATTTAGACCCACCAAACGAGTCACAGAAGAAAAGCTTATAAAGCTACAGTGTGTGATTTATATACTTGTCTGTCAAACTGGGGAGAAACTGTTCGATACGCAGAATAAAAGAACAGAAAAAAGATACAGAGACAGAGAGAGAGAGCGCAAAAGACTGTAAATAAAGAAGAAATGTTTTTTTTTTCCCCAAAGTTCTGCTTCAGTGCCATGCTGGATTTGTGATTTCATAGGCTAAACCCCAGGGGAACAGCGTGAAGTAGGGAAACTCATTTCAGCCTGAATTCAGATTGATTTCCTATCCAGCTCCTTTTCAATGGAGGCAGTGCAGGGCCAAATAAACATAAGGTCACTGCATCAATCTCTGCAGCTTCCTTCTCATGCCATCTGATCCAGTTTCACAGGAACGCTTCACACACTCCAAACAGTGTGCTCAATTGGCTCAGAGACTGCAAAAGCAAATTTATTTAAAGGGGTGGTAAACCACGATTTCACTTTTCTAACTTTAGCAAGAGTGTAATGTTGCTGTTTGAGCATAAAAAACATCTGCAAAGTTACAACGTTCAAAGTTTAAAGCAAAGGGAGATATTTGCTTTTAACGAAATCCATTTCTAAGGACTACATCAAACGGCCAGTAGGGACTACTAGACATTCCTCCAGGGTTGCTGACATCACCAGCCCCAATATTTACATAAACCCCTCCTCCGAGAATATTAAATAAGGGGGGTGAGGCCATTTTGTATCGCCGCGGGGAAGCGTTGTGGTATAGTTAGTAGACTGGAGAGTTGTTGGCGCAAAGCCGACGAAACGCTGTTATTTTCATCCGGATTGCAGGTCAGGCAGTAAGGTACTCGTGTGTGTGTGGGTTGCGGGAGAATAAAACTATTTGCGGGACTACCGCAAAATAGAAATATCTAAAAATAAAACATTTTAAAACAAATAAATTGTTATTCATATATTGCACAAAAGCAACAAGAACAACTAAAACAAAATAAAAACGATTTACAGGCGCAAGCATAGGCAGAGTTTCTGTGGCCTATGGCCAATCAGATGCATTTAAGATAGAATCCACTCACCGCTCAAAGTGAGCTCGAGTTTTTGTTCAATGCTGATTCTACATGCTGGCAAATCCTCTGATTATAACAAAGAAAGTGTAGACATTATGAAATATTCATTGTTCATTGATAATGGAGCTTTGTATGATCACAATGAACTGAGATTATCGTTTTTTAGGGATTATCAAGGGAGCGCACTTTGTTTGCATGCATTCTGCCACGCAAAACCACGCTTGCTTTTATGTTAAATTACTTGAAACTGTTTCATGGACATACAGAAAAAAATCTAGTTATACTTTTATGCAGGCTTTTGCAGGCGGGAGCGGGACAAAACATGACTGTGGGAGAAGGTAGAATACATTATTGCGGGAGCGGGACAGAAAAATCCGTCCCGCACTGGTCTCTACACCACTGCATCCCGCTTTGCATTGAACTTGATGAAATGAGACTTGGATGCAGCTGCTCGGCCATGGACACCCATTCCATGAAGCTTTCTACGCACTGATCTAGAGCTAATCTGAAGGCCACATGAAGTTTGGAGGTCTGTAGCTATTGACTCTGCAGAAAGTTGGCGACTTCTGCGCACTGTGCGCCTCAGCATGCGCCGACCCTGCTCTGTGATTTTACGTGGCCAACCACTTCGTGGCTGAGTTGCTGTTGTTCCCAATTGCTTCCACTAACATTATAATACCACTAACAGTTGACGTGGAATATTTAGTAGTGAGGAAATTTCACGAATGCACATGTGGCAACCCAGCACAGTACCACTCTTGAATTCACTGAGCTCCAGAGAGTGACCTATTCTTTCACAAATGTCTCTTGATTGTACACACCTGTGGCCATGGAAGTGATTGCAACACCTGAATTCAACGATTTGGAGGGGTGTCCCAATACTTTTGGCAATATAGTGTATATTAGTCCTTTTGGAGTCTCCAAGTGTGCTTTTTTGGAATGACACCTAAATTTAAATTGAAACAAGCTTGCACAAAATACAGTTCTTTGAGAATCACCCATAAATCTGATTTACTTTGCTGGATGTAGCAAATGATGACGAAATAAATAAATAAATACATATATCTTTTTAATTTAATTTTTTATTATTATTATTATTTTATTTTTTTTTGCGTGAGAGTTCATTAACATGCGGTGACAATGGCGGATGCATAAAAGTTCAATATTGCGTTTTTTCAAGAAATTGCGGAAAGATGAGCGAGAAGAAGAAAAAGTGCCATCAACATCTGAGCCTACTTCACCTTTCCACTAGGAGACAGCGAGTGTAGCGGCAAATGAAGCTTCCCATTTCCAGGACATGCATATTTCATCACTGGACTGTAGGCTAGACTTCCACGACACAAAGCAGCACAATGCCAAATGATTTTGTCTCATTATAACAGCGGAAACAACTGGTCAAACAGATAAGAGTAAGACATCATTTGAAACTGAAGAGTCTATTGTAGAGTCTTTTGTATTTTACAAAAGCACGTTTTGTTTTTATTATGAGTGTAATGTACACACATAATAAAAACAAAACATTGTGCTTTTGTAAAATAAAGAAAACAAACAGGATGCTGCTTTCTGTTGCCTCCTTTCCGTGAGGTTAGTGGAGAGCGTCACATAAATGAATCAGAAACTCAGCATATAGGCTAATAGCAAGCTATTGCATGCCATCTGAACTCTTGTTTTGGGTTGGTGCATAGATAATTTCTTCTTCTGCCCTTTTGCACAATTCCACAATACAACCAAATACAGAAACGCGCTGCAATTACTCACAACCAAATACAGACACGCTATTAATGGTTTAATAATATAACTGTCTCTGAAGTCGACTACTGCAATCACTGACGGACCCTTTCTCGATACCAAATACGGCATAATTATATACAATAATATTTATTTAACAATAATTTTTTTTAATGAACAACAATAGCCATTCTAATAGACAATAGGAAATAAAACACAAGCAAACAATTCAAGTCGAACTTACAAAAGCAGCACTCTAGTAGGCCATAGGACTTAAATATAGTCTAAATATAAAGTTATGAAACTTAATTTCCCCCTTAACCAAAATCGATTTGCTCAGGAACAAGTAATAGATTAAGACCAAAGATTGCCCATTTTATATACCCCATATTAATTATATCTGTTTAACTATCTACATAAGACACAGCGGAAAATTCCCGAAGGACTGTCCGAGATGAAGCTGTTCTCTGCGGGTACATGAGCGCGGAATGGCCGCTGATGGCCTGGAGCAGGCATCTGCGAAAGCGTCTGAACAAATTGTAAAATAGGCGTTATGTTTATATATGAGTCACATATTTAAGTATAAATAACTACATTTGCAGCAAAAAAAACTGTTAAAACTACATTTCATAACACAACAGTAGTATTTTTTTAACTTATGGCCGATTTACTCGACGGCCATGACAGTTGCCGCAAGTGGAGTGATACAAAAGGTGCTGTTATCACTAGAATATCGCATGGCTGGAAAAGGCTCTCAGCCAATCAGATTCGAGAACCAGAAAGAACTGTTGTATAAACATAGATATTTTTCTTTTCTGTCCTTTAAAAAGCTTTAGTGTCTTTAAAAGTACTTTTTGTTCTTAGCTTGTACTGTAGCTTGCCCTAAAAAAGTTAACTTGAGTATCTTGACTGTAATTTAAATAATCAGTATATTTTTGCTTGACAAGCTAGTGTTAAGATAGCTCTCCCAACACTGCACATTCGTACGCATTTCCATTCAAGTTTGACATGAACTTCTAAAAGGACAGCTTCATCTGGTGACATTTAAATAATGCAACCAATGCTAGCCTTAATTAGCATAGCACATGTTTTAATTACTGCTGACTGTTTAGAAAATTAAAATAAACCCTTTAGCAGTACGCTTACGTAACATGTATGTGTCTTAGCCCATAAAAACAAGTTAAAACTGCCGTTTATGAAACTTGAAGACCTTCAGGCATGGGCTCTGTCCCAAAACATAGTGAGCTGTTGTAGTGATACATTAATTATCTCTGTTATTTACTTTGTGAACCTTCTGTGTATATTTGTGCATATTAGAGTATGATCAATAGTTATATTTTTAAATGCTTACTTTATGCCTAAACACACCCATAACATTAAAGCTATCCCATGACATATCACTTTTTTTTTTAACAAGGTAAAGGGCTCACATACTGTCCATTTTTGCTAATTTTGGCCTTCAAAAACATAACTGTTTTCACAAAATCAAATTGAAGAGACTCTAAACTCAATTGTGTATTTCAGATGCTGTCATGTACCATAACCTCATCATCTGCCACTCAGAATACACACATACTGAGAAGGACGTAAAGATCATAGAGGATTGTGAAGATATTTCACTGGAACTTGGTCTTCATTACATCTATATCCTTGATGCAGGTAACAGCTGTTAGCTGTTATTTTTTGCTACAATTTGCCATGTCATAAAACAATTTAAGTATTGCAAAAAAAAAAAAAAAAAATGCTGTTTGTTTTGTTTTGTAAAACCCAAATAGTGGCAACAAGACCAGGCTGATAGAGGACTACAAATGTTAATAAATAATATATAAAAATACAATTAATAATAGTTATAGTAATAATATGAAGACGCTAATACTAATATTAATGAAAATAAACAATTATTAAAAAGGTTATTTATAACACCATTAAGGTTCTATGTAACACCATTTTTAAAGCATGGTTCTGTTTGGAAAGGGTTCTATTTAGCACCAAAAAGGGTTCTGCTATTGCTATAAGCCAAATAACCCTAATTTAGTACTGTATATTTTTGACATAGCCTTGCCACACTGCAAAAAAAAAAAAAAAATCATAAATAAAAAACTAAAGTAATTTTGTCTTGCTTTTCCAGTCAAATATCTAAATATTCTTACTGTAAATCAAGATGCATTAACTTGAGAAGCAAAGAGAAGAATGTATCAAAATTAAGTGTTTATGCTTAAAACAAAAACAAATATCTGCCAGTGGGCTAAGAAAAATAATATATGTTTTCCCTTTGAATTAAGTAAAACCTTTTCTGACCCCATTGTCAGATTTTTTTTTCTTGTTTTAAGTATAAACTAATTTTGCCTAAACCTAATTTTGATCAAAGGAGCAATGGTAGTCTGAAACAGGTACTTTGAGATTATTGGTCTAAAGTTTAAACAGTAAACATATTTTTTTTTTTTAAGGAACAATGACATCTTGGCCTGTATTTACTTTAACACAGACCTGAAGCTCTGATGTCCAGCTGGATTGGGAGGATACGCTTCTCTGCTACAGAACAGCATATAATCAAGTGGTTTTTAGTATATTTAATATAAGGAAATGATGGCACGTTTTCAGGATTATAATCTCCTCAGGATCTCCTCAAACGTTTGGCATGAGTTCGACATCATGAATGTTTCATCTCCGTATTACTGGGACTCTTTTCATACTGTCTCCCACGCTCCCACAGATATGATCAGTAAAATCTACTGCACCTCAAAGGAAGAAAAAAAGACAATTTCTCAAGAATGATAGCACGTTTCCAGAAATTGATTGCTTGCTAACGCAAACCAGTGATTTAATCTTACATTTCCATCGAACAGGCACCAAAGAATGTGATGTTTTTGCTCCCTTTTATGTTCCCATGAAATCAAAATTTTCTAAGTATCAAAAAACTTATTTAGCTTTTAGTCTTACTGTTATCTATAAGCTGTGCTCCAAAACAATGACAAAACTCGCATTTAGAAGATATAAGCATTCAAAACTTACAGTCTCTCACTTCCGCCAATATGGATCAACGATTTTGATGACATCACTCAGCACTTTAGCTTTTCATCAGATTTTCTGTCAAATCAAATGCTCTCTAGAATCTGAAGTGTCCCGTCCCTACACTATAAATAGACGCTGAAACTGCATCTGAAATTGGTCACTTGTTCACACATTTACTATTTTTTAAATGGTGAATAGCGCACAGTGCACTATATAGGGGATAGGGAAGGCTTTTTGTCACTTTCTGAATCCGGAAGGATCAGACCTACTCTGAAACTCTTCTGGCCACAGAAGATCCAAAAACATCTTTGTGCACTGTATAACAACAGAAGCTCCAGCTTAAACACCAAGGATGAAGTATTCCTTCAGCACACATTCAGATGAGGCAATAGTTTACATTTCATTCTTTTATTCTGGGACTGAGAGCTGGTTATACACGTATTTTTGGGCTGCTAAACCTTTAAGATCGACATTCCTATCAATTTAGTTTCAAATGTAATCAAACACAAATTAATCAGCCAATTAACTTATTCAAACTACTGCTCAAAAGTTTGAGGATGGTAATTTTTATGTTTTCTATTTGATCAAAAATACAGTAAAAAACAAATATTGTGAAATATTATTTGAAATATTATGTTGCGAAATATTTTAATTTAAAATAACTGTTTTCCACTTAAAAACATTTTAAAAATGTAATTTATTCCTGTGATCAAAGCTGAGTTTCCAGCATCATTTCGCCAGTCTTTAGTGTCACATGATCTATCAGAAATCAGTCAATGCTGATTTGCTCCTGAAGTAGATATGGTTGTATTTAAAGATTGTCTCATGACATAAAAAAAATATATATATATATATATATTTCAGACCAAAAACATGTTTTACAGAAGTTAGAAGTTAGTACTACAATATTGACATGTAAATGCAGATGACTTAAACAACATCTTGTAAACCCAACCCATCTGGGTCAAGTGTAGATGCATATTTTCTCACCACAGGATTTTTCAAATAACTTGTTATTTTGACATTCTTCCCATTCTGCTTGCCATTTATCTAACATATACTGGTTGATTATTTGTGGCTCAATAAACATTTCTCATTACTATCAATGTGGATTAATATTTTTGTGGAAACCGTGATGCAACAAAGTTCAAAACATTAGGAGAAATCCAACCGCATTTGATGAACTCCTTACTTCTCCATTGTGGGACATTATACAGGAAAACAGATCTCCAGTATCAATTCCAAAAAGCTCTAGCGTATTTATACCACCAATGACCACCAATGAAAACAGTGTGATTCACATCACTAACCAAGGTTGATCTAGACATGAGCCAGTTCTGATTTCTTACCTGGACTCTGCTGCTGGGATCCTTTTTAATCCATTTGATGACCGTCTCATAGACCAGCTCCTCAGCTTTCGTGTTCAGGCTGTCGTTGGACATGTAACTAACCAGGTCTTCTTTGGAAATGTTCAGGATTTCATCTTGACCAGCCACATCGGGAAAGTTCTGCAGGGCGAAGGCCTTTGCCATGTTGTGGAGTTCGGTGCACTGCATCGCCTCGGCCATGGCCAACACTCCCAGACAGTTACTGGCCGTCAGCTGTTTCTCTGCGAGAGGAACACACAAACCCTGAACGCATTAAAAATGAGAGGTGTTTGGAAGATTAAATTTATCCATGTGTGTTGCTGTGAGTATATTATCTCAAGCAGCTAGTGGGAAAAAGACCTAAGTATGGGAATCGATTGGACAGGAGGGCAGGAGGCTCACCGGGGACTCTGCTTAGTCCAGACAGACATAGACCTTTTCTACCACATGAAAGGTCAACAAAACCACTAAACCTGCTCCTTCTTCATAATGCACAACAAAAACAGTAGTTTTGGCTGCAGGTTGACATTAAACATGTATATTATTCATTTGATTTCCATAATGCGATGCATTGATTGTAAATTCAATTACCCGGTTCAGTTTAGTGTCATCAAATACAGTGGGGGAAAAAAGTCACTTTGCCACAGGTTATTCAAAGTTTGGTTCAATTATTTACAAGAGTGACAGCCACATTCTACAACTAAATTCACTCCTAAAAATCCTAACACTAATAATGAATAATAATGCATATTTATTCTCTTTTACACAGGCATACTAATAAATAAATAAATAAATAATCACAGCAAAATTATAAATAAATATTAAGTAGGCATAACAATAAGTATAGTAATTATGTTAAATAAATGCTATATAATGCTATATAAATTTAACAACTTTCTATAGGTGGTAATGTTACTGTAAATGTCATATGTTGTATGATATAATAATAGTTAATTCACCCTGAAAAGTCACATTTTTATAAATACTACAAATAGAAATGATAAATGAATTAATTTTTTAAAATGTAATTCTATTTTAATTTTGTTTTGTTAATTTTGACTAATAACAATTTACAAGAGTTTCATGATGTAACACTGTAACGTGTGCATTTATAAATTACAATTACATAAATCTGTAATTTTCGCATTACATAACAGTAAATAACTGTTGGCTTTAATTGGGTGAAATTGCAGGCATGAGCAATATACAATCACTCATACAATATGTCTCGTAGCACTCAAAACACTTACACGTTACGGGAAATAAAAACAAGGTTATAAACACATAGATGGCTTTGGTTTCTATTATTAAGTACGTCAATGCACCATACTGACTGTAAGAATTCAGAACCCTTTCCCACTGATGAAACCTTGACTGCCCGCAAGATGAATCTTTTTTGGCGAGCGTTCACTTTTCATACTCATTCAAGTGTCATGTCGCTTATCTGAAGCAGTCATGCTAACAAGAAGTTTTAAAGTCAGTCTTGCACATTTCGATTTTTCATTTATAACTTTTGTATACTGAAATAGATGGAGCACTCCAGCAAATCCCACCAGAAGAGAATGTCATTTCATAGCCGTTGAGGTGCTGATAGATTAATAAGCTCCGGATCCCAGGGGTTCACGGGAAGAGAAGTACAAACCAGAGCTGTCAAAGCTGCTGACATCGAATTTTTGATTCAGAAGCTAAACTCATTATACACATTCCTCGCACCTGCCTTATCAACACCAAATCTAAAAACGGCATAATTCATGACAGTGTTAAAAAGAATTTTGATTACTCAATTCAGTTTAGCACCATCAAATATAGTGGAAAAAAGTCACTTCGCCACTAGTTAAAGTTTAGTCAAAGCTCGTTTCACTAGTTATTCAAACTATTTACAAGAGTGACAACCACATTCTACAAACAAATTCACTCCTGAAAAATGACAAATTACAAAAAAAAAACATTTATTCTCTTAATTTCAGTGAAAGAAATATTCCAAATGAAAAAAAAAAAAAAAAAAAAAAATATATATATATATATATATATATATATATATATATATATATATATATATATATATATATATATTATAAATAAATAATAAACATAAATATGTTATACATAAATATTTGTATAATACAGTTTAAATTAAAACTACAAAAATAAACTATATACTCACAATATGAATTTATTTGGAAATTGTTCTATAAAAAGTATTTATAAATAAATACTTTATAAATGTATTATTATTATTATTATTATTATTAATAATAATATGTTTTATATATATATATATATATATATATATATATATATATATATATATATATATATATATATATATATATATATAAAACATATTATTATTAATAATAATAATAATAATAATAATAATAATACATTTATAAAGTATTTATTTATTTATTTTGTTCTAAATAATATCTTAAAGTTATTAAATATTATGAAATACATATAAATTTAACAACTTCATGCTATTAAAACTACAAACAGAAACTACACTTACAGCATGAATTTATTACAATGTCAATCTATTTCATCAGTACTTCATTAAAATCAAATTATAATCCTGCATTCTGCTTGCATCACAATTCAAATTCTGAAACTCAATAGACTCATCCACATTTTCAATTCAGTTCTGAGTGGTGCAGATCGCCAGCCACAGCCACGATGACAGGATCGGCATGTTAAAATATGTATTGACTGACTCCTTAAAGACTGGCTTGTAGTGTAATATCTGACTAAAATAGTGTAGGCCTATATCATTGTCAAGACGTCCGATCGCAAGCTGTGCGCAAAGTCATTACGACTGCCGTAATGAGCAATGAAATTTCTGATTCACTTCAGTCCACAGTAGAGTGTGTGTGTGTGTGTGTGTGTGTGTGTGTGTGTGTGTGTGTGTGTGTGTGTGTGTGTGTGTGTGTGTGTGTGTGTGTGTGTGTGTGTGTGTGTGTGTGTGTGTGTGTGTGTGTGTGTGTGTGTTGTGCTCGTCTGTCAATCAACATAACACAAGCCTCCAGCTCTGAGGGGGGAAACAGAATCCAAAAAGAGAGTGTGAGACACGGACAGAATGAATAATGAGCGTATTCCCTCACGGCTTCACCATGAAGTTCCAGTAAATTACTCCAAGATTTTAGAGTACCTACAAAAACAAACTCATTAGAAAGTCTATTATCATAATTTGTCCATGAGAGATTGAAAACTACAATTATGTTCTGAATTTATTGCAGTCTTTATTTCCTGAGGTCCTCTTTCAATGTGAGACAAGGTTACTTGCACCAAAAATTTATTTTTCCCCATCTCACTGACCAGACGTGATGCAACAAGTTTCTCTGAGCAATTTGTCTTAAAGTGAAACCGGTGCATACTTGGATCTGGCTATTGTATGAAATACATGCAATTTAGTTTTCACTCTAACAGCAAAGAATGAGTTGCTTAAGGAACACAGCTTTGGTGAAATGGAAATGTCTGGGGAAACATTTCATCCGGAAGATTCTTACCGAGGAAGGAGACACAGACTTTGCAGAAAGTGTTGAACTGAAACTTGTTGGCCGCCTCCAGTAAGGTCTTGGCGTTAGCCGAGTCGATAATGAGGGAGCCAGTGTAAACAAACTCCAGGAGAAGCTCCAGAACGTCTGAACTTATATTGCTCATCGTCAGCTGCATCTTCTCACCGTTTCTGTTCTCGCCCGATAACCTGGACACAGATTGAAGAACGTTAAACCAGAGACCTGCAGGTTGTGTCTCAACTGCAACTACCAGTAGAGAGAGAGAGAGAGAGAGAGAGAGAGAGAGAGAGAGAGAGAGAGAGAGAGAGAGAGAGAGAGAGAGAGAGAGAGAGAGAGAGAGAGAGAGAGAGAGAGAGAGAGAGAGAGAGAGAGAGAGAGAGAGAGGGGTTATTTTAAGTGTATAACAACTTTTTGGCCTGTTCCTCACAAAAAGCTATCATTTGACTTCTGAACCGTGTAATTATTGTTAGGTACAACTAAAACTATTAAACAATTATGTTTGATCATTGAAATAAAGCTGAGATTTAATCAAATATAAATATTAGAAGGAAAAGTTAAACAAACAAAAAAAACATTATTATTATTAGGGAAAAAATGTACTTGAAAAAAAAAAAAAAAAAAAAAAAAAACCTAAATAGAAATATTAAAAAAAAGACAAAACCGATGAAATTACTAATACTTAAACTGAACATTTTTTACAGTTATCTACCTTAGTTAACATGCACTAACAATGAGCAATACTTCTACAGCATTTATTAATCTTAGTTAATGTTAATTTCAGCATTTACAAATACATTTTTAAGATCAAAATATGTATCTGTTCGTTAACGCACTGTGAACTAATAAATATTATTGATCATTGTTAGTTCATGTTAGATAATGAATTAACTAAGGTTAACAAATGAGACCTAATTTTAAAGTGTTACTATAAATTCTATAATAGTATATACATTAAAATACATTTAAAAAAAACTGTTCCAGAAGACTTTTGTAGTGACTATTTTTTAAGGTGTTTTCGTATTGTCCTTTTAGGAGCTTGACATGGTCACTGCCACATCACTGCATAACAATTCTACAATAATTTTACACTGTAAAAATATTAAATGACATGAGGTACATTAAATAATGGTTTGCATCTGGGGGAACTTTTCCCTTAAGAAACAATTAAAAACCTAAAAAGTTAGATGGACTCATTTGGAAGAGCATCCACTAAAGCTGTTCAGAAAGTGTGACTCAAAGTCAGGCCTGCAAGTTTCTCTACAGCGGCACTTGAGGGAAAACTTGAGTGAGCTGCTATGCATTCCCATGCATAATACATATTTAAAGGCATATGGGGAGTGCAGATTGTCTGGCAGCTGAGACTAGCTACTCTCCGTCTAGAAGAGGGCCGTTGGTTTAGCGTATCAGCTGAGGGCTGATTGGCTTTGGTTTTTGCCATTGTTTGGGTACACGTTATAAACGCTAAACCTATAAACCTCAATTATCAGGGATTCTGCAAAAAGACAAAGGTGTCTCGAGAAACAATTTTCCATTAATGGACCGCCACGTCCAAAGGGTGGTTATAGCAGGGAGTTGAAAATAATAATAATAATAACAATAATAATAATAATAACCTCTCTTCTGTCTCAGCTTTAAAGGTGAAATGTGTAATTTCTGAGTCGCTATCAGCATTAAACTGTACACATTTTTACATTGTTGACAAGACAATGTGAAGGGTTTTTGCCTGTGCTTCAGGGGGACAAACACTTTTCCCTGACAGATAAGATCAAGTTGCATTAAAAAATGCATCACATTATCAAAGTGAAAGGGAGTTTGAATGCATTTTCATGCTGCACCAAAACTGAGAAAGAATAAAGAATTTTAGTATCAAAAATTGTACACTTCCTCTTTAAACAAAATCACAGCATGTGTTTTCCTGAGCCTTCATGAAGACACTTAAAGTCTAGGTATATTTAGGACCTATGCAAAGACAAACGCACGCTACATGTAACAGACAGACAGCGTGATGTAAGCAGGGAAGGAAAGGAGGGGGTAGAAAATCAGTTCTGCCACAGGGAACCAGCAGCCATCCTACAGGGAAAGGGACCATTCCATGACTGGGACGTGGATTTATTTTCAAACACCTGCCAAAACAGAGTTCAACACGGCCTGCGTACGAACGGTGATATTAGATGTTACAAGAGGTTTGAATTGGAGGGAGGCAAAAGGCAGAGTATGAGGTGAGGTGGGTGTCTCTGGCGGTGGCTGAAAAATCAAGAAATGTTACTCCTGAAAAGAAAAACAAAAATGCAAAGTTTATTGCTGTCAGGTGTAAGTAGAGGAAGAGAAATATTAAGTAAGAAAAGGCAAAAAAATAAAAAAATAAAAATGTAGTCGACCATTAAGAGGTGGGAAAGAAAAAGAAAATAGTGAGCCCTCTCTCTATCCTTGAGATCAATTAGAGAAATCTAAATCCACACTCCCACTCCCACTATTTACATAAACACTTGCGCTCAGAAAAGAGCTTTTTAATCCATAATTTTATTCTCAAGTATGAATGACTGCCCTGAAAAAAAGATCTCTATGGTTATCAAAATCTTTCTTTTCATCCATGGTCTATGACTGTTATATTGGTTAGACTGGGTAAATACATGGCACTCAAAGTGGGGGAAAAGCCTTTTAAAAATGAAGGGATACATAATATGTACATGATTATGCTGGTTTTGAAAACCCTTTCTTTTGGATATATTCTCAGACAGCATCGCATGTATCCTTTGAGAGAGAGAAGAAAAAAAACTGAAAAAGATTTCTGTATAAATACACATTTTATATAAATAAATCAATATTTTATAAAAAATATGTACACATATTTTATAAATAAATAAAATCCACAAACAAATAAATGCAATGAAAATAAATGACAGCATATCATAATAGAAAAATAGAGTTATTTGGCCATAATTGTATTAGCAAAAATTATGGCCCTGACATTTTTCATTATATGGTTATCGAAAGCCTTCTCTTTGTTCACGGACTACGACTATTATATTGATTAGACTGGGAAAATACAGTGATGAAAGCCTTTTAAGAATGACAGGTGTCTCTAAAACAGACACAATTTCCATTTTTCCCATTTTCCAGGAAATGTTGAGCACAATCATTTGCCTACGTCCTTGAGGAGAAAAGCGGTCTGAAAAAATCTAGAAACGTGAGTGCTAGCTTTATTTTTGTGCTCGCTGACATTACGAGCAGACTGTTGGACAACATTATAACTGATTATACACCTGAGCACTGATTTGCTTTCAGGAATTCTGCAGAGAAAACATGTGATTTGAACTGTAAAGTGTCTCAAGTGTGTTTTTTAGATGTAACTACTTGTCTAACCCTGCTTTATGTATAGTTTACTTCACAACATCAGCCAAAGGTGGTTTGCAATTTTTGATCCCATTGCTTTAAACCATTTAAACTTATGCCTATACTACTGTATTCCTTCTTCCAAACATGAAAATAAATAAAAGAATGAAACGAAGGCAGCAAGGCAGATCTCAAACCACTAGAACTTCTGAGTTAAGTGTACTTTTTGATGGAACAAAACAAATCAAGAGCTGCCAAACTAAAGTGGGCTCTTCAACGCCAGCTATTGGTCTCAGACTAATAACGTAGTGTCTATGCTAATATATATGTGGAAACACTCAGCAAGTGGCAATATGATGGATGCACAGCCAGAAACAAAGAACAAATATTCAATAAAATCCAGAAGACAAGCTGAATCTCTAGAGATATTATGAAATTCATAAGCGGCATGCCCTTCTATCAATGTGAACGAGGAAGTGCTAATGGCTATATATTACATTCAAACGCAGATCCACTTAGTGCATGATTTGCTAAATGGATGAATCACTTTTTAATGCACGTTTTCTCTGAGAACGACAAATACAGCAGGTGTTCTTTATAGACGATTAGATAAACCCAGTCCGTCTGACTGATATAAATGACGGACACCCTGATAACGACTTCAGTCTCAGCCGGATTCGCCCATTAAAGGGCCGCCAGACATCTCTGATATTAAACTCAGATTACAGCTCAATGCGAGTATCATTTTTAAGGATCAATGTTTCGTTTAGATTTGATATTTATCATATAGGGTTTTTTTTTCTCTCTCTAAAAGTTCAAAGATTAAATCCAGTTCTTAATTAAACACATCTGAAGTGTAAACAAGCAAATAATCAGGCTGAAATAGTGTAAGACCTCACTAGAAATGCATGATAAATAAATAATGCAAGTATGTTTTCAGAATGGTTTATTATGTCGGAGATTTAGATCATGGATCGTCATTGATTTTATTACGCTGAACAAAGCTGTTGACTCTCGATTTAATGTAGCGTGAATATTCAGCTGACAGACAGTTCTATGTATGTACAAACACATAAATGTCAGATTTAACTTTCCAGTTGAACTCTATTAAGGCTAAACTGGATTGAACTATCTGTTCATATCTGTTCATATCTGTTCATATTGCCTTAATAACTGTTGACAGAAAAATATATTTTCTACTTTGTGAAAAAATAAAGAAACGCAGAGAGCTAAAGTATTTTTCAACTGAATGGTATACTGTATGTCTCTGTAACCTAGTGAACTGCCTACAGGCATCATATGTGCATGATTATGCTGGTTTCTAAAATGCCTTCTTTTGGATCTATTCCAAGGCAGAATTGTGTATCCGTTGTAGAATGCATTGCGACAAGCTCAATGAAAAATCTGATAATGATATATGTATATATATATATATATATAATTTTATAAATAAAAACTGCATAAATGCATAGCAATAAATTAATACATAATTAAACGCATATGCATAAATGCATTTCGTAAATGAAAAAAATAAATAAATGCATAAACGAATAAATCCATGAACACATGAACAAATTAATAATCATGAAGTGTTCATCATGAACCTCAAAGTCAATTATAATCAGCTATGAGTTCCATTGCTTTATGAATGTTGAATTCCCATTTAGAATGCTGCCTTGGTAGCTCACTAGGTTCCAGAACAGAAAGGCTCTCTGTTTCCTCTGTGTTCTAAGGAGGACAATCTAGAATTTCTCCATCTAAAGTCTCTATTTTCAGTCCTTCCAGAGAAAGTGAAACTCAAATCCCTTTGCAAGGTGTATCCGCACATTTTGTGCTTCACCGAGAACAAACTTCTGAGTTATTGCTCCTAATGCAGTTTTCATTGCTACTGTACGTGAGATAGCTTGAATCGACCCGGACTTAATTCACAATCAAATGGCCTGAGATTCTCAGGCACAATCTGTCCTTGAAGTTGGAGTACATGTACTGTATGATGACATATAGGGCCTTATTATACACCCGGCGCAATGCGACGCCAGACGTGGCACAAGTTTTTTTTTGCTAGTTTCAGCCCGATGCAGTTATCATTTTCACATCCAGCGCCATGCTGTTTAAATGGTGTGTTCAGGTACATTGTTGGCGCATTGCTATTTTGAGGCAACTGAAAATGACTGTGCCATTGACCAACAAAAACCTGATCTAAAGTCAATTGCGCAGTATTTTTTGTGTTATTTAAAGAGCACGTTTGTAATATGCACCTATAGGCGTGTGCACAATGTGCGTACACAATTATTATTACACACACATGGACGCACAGCAGCACACGCAAAAATGATTAAATATATGTTTAAACAAATGTTTTTAAACGTTTAGTCTTTCCGCTCGCAAATGTAAATAGCGAATACGCCAATTTTAAAGGGACTGGGAGAAGAGACTCTGATTGGTTTATTGCACGTTACACCCAAAACACACCCATGGCTCATTAAGAGAATAGGGACAACCCTTTTGGACCATGCGATTGGTATACTGACCATTTTTTTCCCGTTGTTAAACTAGCAAAAGTGGATTCGGACACCTGCGCCTGCACCATGTGCTTCAGACCATGCGTTCAGATCGTTAAAATAGAGCACTTAATATTTTTAGAATGTTGTAATTTATGTAGCAAACGAGAATAGATCAAATGAATGTTTACATTTTGAGACAAAGGTCTTGTTAATGATTTTCAGTTTTGTTTAAGGTAATTAAAGCAACAGTTTTTCAATAACAGAAGAATATGTAGAAGTATGGTATTTGGGGTAAAAAGCGGATCTGCTGGGGCGAAAGGCACCTGTTTGCGAAAGGCACAATAATAAACATGATAATAAATGCCACCACTTTACTTTCACAGAAAATCAAAATTTTTCTTATGGTGTGCCTTTTACCCCCGTTTATACAGCAATTTGAAAGCATTAGAGCAATTACACATGCCAAGCCATTCAATGCCCTGGTTCTTGTGATTGTTTTGATGTGACTAAAACAAGGCTGATATGTACAGTGCATTCAATGGCTTGTACTGCCTTGTGCACTTTGATTCATCAACACATTGACCCTATAAAACCTATTGTATGATATTTGATATGCAAATTTATATGGCTTCTAAATTATCAACATGATCACAATGTTGCTGAAAAACCTGTTGCACACAATCTACTTCATGCCTTCTGTTGGCTGATTGATATTTAGCAAGTAAAAGGCCTTTTAGTATAATTGCAAAAACGTCCACCTTCAGCTTGTGTCTTTTTGCACATAGTAATGCAAGTATAACTTTTAGATTGTTAGTAATACTTCAAGATGAACATTTTCTGGAATGAAGCATATTAGATTTACTTGGTTATCCAAAGATAACACAATTCATTAAAATGTAAGTATCAAATATGATCCAAAAGTTTATTTATTCATCTCTCAATCACCATTGTACAGAGGTGGAAAGAGGTGCATTTACTCGTGTTACTGTAATTGAGTAGTTTTTATGTGTACTTCTCAGTAAAAATCTAAAAAGATCTAAAATCTGTTATTTTACTTAAGTATATTTTGTATGAAGTATTGTACTACTTCGCTACATTTTAAACCATATCCGTTACTGAGTAAAAAATAAATAAAAAAATCGCGCTCCAGAAAAAACTGCATTGAATTGAAGGGCGGGAGAACAAACAAGCAAAAATCACAAAAAGATGGAGATGGAAAAGACATACGTCAGAGATGCAGACCCAGCTGAAAGCGAACCCCTGGCTAATGTGGAAATACTTTGTATATATATATATATAAAAAATATATATATATGTGTGGTTGTCCTGGAGGATATCCAATTTGCAAAAAATGTGGATGCAAAGTCCAAAAGGAGGAAACACATAGAGCATGTTCAAGAACACATCCCTCTGTGCAGATAAAGGTATGTTTAAAGGCATGTTAGGGGGCTTCGAGCTCGGAATTTGGCCCGAACTCAGAGTACCCCCGTGTATGTAAGTGGTTAGAACTAAAAGTGTGGAGAAGGGATGGTGGAGGGATGCTGATAAACTGTCAACAAACGGAGGTAAGACTGCTGTGTATATACCGCTTATTGTTGATTCGCTGAGTGCTCTCCACTTTCAATTATCTGAACATGCTCCTCCCGAACTGTGTTAATACAACATAATTTAACGTCTTACAAACCATATTTGGAAATGAACACATGAACATTTCCAGAGCTGAGAGAACCCCTAATGAGCATTTTCATAATTTTATTTGAATAAAAACCATTGTCAAATACACTCTGAAACAGGTCTTCACTAGCCGAGAAATCTAGACGCACCCTAGCGGCAGCAAATCTAATTTGCAGCAAGGGTAGTCTAGCAACTCTCCGCTGGCTTGCGAGCTGGAAAAACCAAATTCTGGTCAGGCCAATCACATCGTGTATAGAGTCGGTGGGCGGGCTTAACATAATGACGGCAGAGTTGCCGTGGTTCCGCATGCTACTCGTAAACAAAGAAGCTGGCGAACAGCAGCCTTTCGAATTGACTTTGGCCGCGACTCTGGAAGACTTGGAGTTAAGCTTTTCTTTGAGAAAAGAACAAAGAACGTCATTGAAGTCATTCGTAAGAAAGGAAGATATGTTTGGAGTTTGCCGACTGGATACAGCGAAAGTTTAATCTATCAACTAGCTCCGCTTCACCTTCTTCGTTGCTCTGGTTGGTTGTAATGCTATCCTATTGCATGCAGAGGGAATTTGAAAGACAACCGTTTATCCCAAGGGGGTAATCCAGCACCCTGAAAGTGTACCTTCCATAGGGGCAGCCATTGCTAACCAAGCCATCACCTGCTGCTAGCATCCCATTGACTCCCATTCATTTTGGCGTCACTTTGACAGCGAATAACTTTACATCTGAGGCGTTTAAAGACTCCATTTGACCATTGTTTATTTCTAAAGAAACACGACAATGTATAAAAGGCTCCATTACCTTGTATCTTACATTATCGCCCCGTTGAAGCCATTTTTGTTAAAAAAGCGGCTCCAGTGAAGGACGAGAGAGGACCAGGCCTGGATTTTATGTTGTGTTTTGTTTACGTCTGATTGTGTATGTGCGCGGCAGTCGACCGTGAGGGGCTGCCGCTTTTACTTTCATTTTGTGTTAATTTATTTTGATTAAAGTTGTTGAACGTTCGCCGGTTCCCGCCTCCTTCTTCCCTGAACATACAAACTACGTTACAATATATTTTTAATCAATTGTTTAATTTAGTAAATCTCTGTTTTGCAGCACTTTGCAAAAAATAAAAGGATAAAAATTTGATACAATTTTATTTGATTACCAACATTTTTGATAATATATTTGTATTAAATCATAAAAATAAAAATTTAATAGGACTATTATTCTTAAACATTTTAATATATTAATGATAAAAATAAGTTGTTAATCTAATGGCTTCAAGTTTGTTATAATAAGCATTTGTTCAACCAAAAAAACTTTCATCCATTCAGCCATTTAAACAGATCATAATAACAACCACAATTTAATAATACAGTTTATTTATTAAATTATTGTTTAATACTGTGATGCTGTGATGTTTTCACATCGTGAAAATCTCATTCTATTACAACCCTACACGGGAGAGTCCCCCACCTCCGCTAGTAAAAAAAAACTCAGTTACTTTACAATTACTATTAAATTGTAAAATTTAAAATTTAAATGAACTATTTTTTACTTTTACTTGAGTAGATTTTTAGACCTGTAATTGTACTTTTACTTAAGTAAAATTTTATTTAAGTAATAGTACTTTTACTTGAGTGGAATATTTTATTACTCTTTCCACCTCTGCCATTGTATTGCATTATATGTTTTAAAACTACAGAGTTTTTATCATAAAACTAAGCATTTAAATATAATCTTAATATGATATATTATTGGGAGATATTAAAGTGACAACGTTTGCATTATAAAAGTAGTTTGTTATACTGTTATAAACATCTCATTGATCTCAAGCTATCAGAAATTCATCTTACTCTTGATGCACCAAAAATTGCACGCACACACACTGACATGTACACGCACGCACGCACGCACGCACACACGCGCACACACACACACACACACACACACACACACACACACACACGCGCGCACACACACACACACACACACACACACACACACACACACACACACACACACACACACACACACACACACACAGGTTTTTTTTGCTATCTAAGTGAGGAGATTCCATAGGCGTAATGGTTTTATACTGTACAAACTGTACATTATATCCCCCTACACTACCCCTAAACCTAAACCTACCCATCACAGGAAACATTCTGCATTTTAACATTTTTAAAGGTGCCCTAGAATGAGTTGAAACAATATTTTAAATTGTTCTCTGATATCTACCTAGAGGGTTATTTAAGGGCAAAAATTGCCCAGATACAGTTTTACAGGTCCATTTACAACCCTAGAAATTGTCTCTAGAATGAAATGGTCTGTTTTTGCCTTATTTGGAAGAGTCACAAATAGTAATGCAGAGTTCTGCTCTGATTGGCTGTTTCACTGCACGTCAGCAGCCACTCACGCAGTGTTGTCATGACAACCGACACACCACATTCACTTCAGGAGGTTACTATTATTAGTATTATTTCTTATCGTATACCTTATAGAAAAGACGAGAGTCACATTTGTTTCTATTGAGCCCGATTTCTCAAAATGGTGCGTGTGTGTGCTTATCCTGGGTACCATGACAACAGTGCGAGTTATAGTAAGCATAAGCACCTGCTGACGGCTCGCACACACTCACAGGAACACTAACAACCAAGCTCAGTATTTTGACTGAATAATATGGTTTCTTTCATGCAAAACCTATGGCACACGCGTCTCACTGTATCATTGCGTGATAGTTTTGTTTACTTTTTGTAATGTTTTAGCCTGGTCGCTATTCGCTGCTATTATAGGAAGGAGCGCATGCAGGACTATTTTTAAAATTTCTGCTTTTGAGGTCTGAAAAAGATAGAAGGACTCAATGGGCCCTATTTTAACGATCTGAAACGCAAGTGTCAAAGCGCGAAGCGCAAGTAACTTTGTGGGCGGGTCTCGGCGCTGTTGCTATTTTCCCGGCGGGATAAATGGCTCTTGCGCCCGGCGCAAATCTAAAATGGGTTGGTCTGAAGTAGCTTCATTATTCATAGGTGTGGTTTGGGCGTAACATGAATAAACCAATCCGAGCGTCATCCAACATTCCCTGTAAAAGCAGGTGCGCAAGTTCCATTAAGGATTGCTATTATTATGGCGTATTTACCAGGCGCACGCCAGGAGCGGTTCACAGCCGAGGAGACTGATGTTCTTGTAAGAGCAGTGAAAGACAGAGAAGTTGTGTTGTATGGGGATGGGAGAAACCCACTCAAAAATATCCCCAGGACGTCGCACCAGTGCCGCAAGCGCTACAATGATATCAGAAGACGGGGAAAGTCCAAGCTTGCCAGCATCAATCGGGCACGCCGTGTAACGGGAGGTGGATCTGCCTCTGCTCAGGACCTGACGCCAGCAGAGGACATCGCTGCGTCCACCCTCACCGATTTTTTTTCCTGGTTCTAGATGTCCTTATATACATATATGCCTTGCCAGAAGTTGCCACTATTGGGCAAGCAGGTCTCCTTAATTATTAGACTACAATTAGCCTAAATAATTTGTAAGCTAGATTTATGCCTATTTTTTCACATCTTCGTGGCACACCACAATGATTTCCGTCATCTCATGTGTTAATATTTTTTAGTCTAACAATTTATGATTTGCAAAAATAACTGTTGCATCTGTGTAGATTACATGAGCAAAGTGTATGCGCGTTGTGCACGCTATACATTATGGTCAAGCATGCGCCCTTAAAATAGCATAATGAACAACGCGCAACGCGCCACTGACTTTAGACTAGGTTTTTTCTGGTCAGTGGCGCAATTGTTTAATGGAACAGCAAAATAGCACCAGGGATTGTTTGCGCCGGAACACGCCTCCTTTTTTGCGCTGAACCGCCCAGGTAGCGCAAGTTCATTCACTAGTTTAGCGACGTGCTTCTGTGGAGGGAAAAGCGCGCTTTGCGCGGGTGCAAAATAGGAATGACACATGCGTCGGTGTACAAAGTCAATTGCGCTGGGTGCAAGATAGGGCCCAATGTTTCATTCTAGGCCACCTTTAGAAAGCATTGAAAAATAAAACATTGTTTAGTATGTTTTTTAAGGTATTTTAAATATGAGGACATATGAAATGTCCTCATATTTCATGTTTACGTCGTAATACCAGTGTAATACCTGTGTCATTATACAAATGTCGGTCCTCATAAATCACAAAAGCAAACACACACACACACAAACGCACACACACACACACACACACACACACACACACACACACACACACACACACACACACACACAGATGAGTGATAAGGTTAGATTAGCTGTGAAAGTTCAATAAACTGTTCCATTTAAAAAAAAAAAAAATTAATTCTGTTTCATATGTCCGGTTTTATAGGGTTAAAATTACCTACCTGTCGAAAGGAAATATATAAGATTCAAAAGGAAAGTTTGAATAAAAGGCTTTTACAAACAATCCTTTTCCCAATCACAGTGGGGTAAATTTAGATTTTATGTTCATATTTCCACTATTTCTTTCTGATAGCTAACAAAATCAGGCACAGATCAAAACGTCATATTTAAATAAATATTTTAAGTTTGAAAGCTCATTTACATGTAAAACATGAATTTGCAGTTAATATGTGCAAAATTATCCTCAAGAGCTTTGCCAAAGGGCACCTGATACATATAAAACAGATTCTGAGATTGTACATTTCTTTGCCCGTAAACATGATTCTGTATCAGTTTTTCCTCATAAACAACATCCAGTCAGTTACACGGCTCTGGGACACCCGACTGCTGAGATCAGCATCAATATGAGATGGCAAGCCAGCAAGAAACAGAATTTCACGAAAAATAAACGAGATCCGTGCAGTTTCCTGATGGGCTTAATCCCGCAGGCACGCTCAAAGCACCGTGTGAATTTCCGCCGAGATACGGAGTGAGTCACAGCAGGTAAAGGGTGAAGTGGGACGACTAGAACATCCCGTCTAAGCACTTGACACAGACAGCCGGAGCGTAGCGCTGATGCCATACGCACTCCTAAAATCTCCCTTTCATTTGTTTTGACATTTACAAAGCATTTCAAATGAAAACCCCCAGTCATGGAACTTCTTCGCCCATTAAAATGCAAATTGGCGCACTTAGTAAATGGAGATGACCTTTTTCAGCAGTGAAATACATTCGTTGGTGGAACAAATAGAATGGCTACTGGCCCTGTGACAGGAACCGATGTCTTCAGACCTGCAAGAGATGGGGAGGGAAAAGGAGGCGACACAAATGCACCCTACGAAAAGAACAGAATAGATCAAGGACGGGAGGGAAGCAAACCTTTTGACCATGTCCTTGAAATACAAGCTGCAGGAAGCTAGAACATTTTGATGGACTTCAAACTCTTTGCCTTCAACAATTATTTTCAGGTCTGTAAACTCTTTCTCTCTCCGCTGCTGGTTCAATTCCTTCAACATTTCTGTAGAACAAGAGAAAGAAAAGAAACAGTGATTTTCGTATGTTCTGAGACCGAAGCACACAGCACATGATGACACAACCAATCATTGTTTGAAGAAAAATAGGAAATTATTTGTTTGTGCAAATAAAGGTCTGGAAAAGATTTGGAGAAGAGGGATAAAACCATCAAGCATGAAGGAAAAACATCAACACAAGTGAAGGGCAAAAGGTCAGCGCTCTCATTTCATTGGGAAACAAACACTGAACTGTCAGTAAGATGTGCACGTCTACAAATACAATTTAAACCAATATTTCAGCCAAAAAATTAATTGCAGACATCATTTACACGTCATTCCAAACCTGTATGACTTTCTTTCAGTTCTTTTCAAACATTTCATTTTTGGGTGAACTATTCCATTCATAGACAAAGGAGCACTATGGTCAGGATCTGGAAATAAAAATTCCATCCATTTTACAGTCTAAATAGACTTGACATGAGCTCGGAGGCTACTGACAGATATATAAAGTAAATGTTTTCATAAATACAATAAAAAAAAATTAATAAAGCAATACTATCACAGGTAACGCCTGAATTACAACCTATCACGGTAATGCTTGAATTACACCTATCACAGGTAACGCTTGAATTCACTGAGCTCCTGAGAGCGACCCATTCTTTCACAAATGTTTGTAGAAGTGTCTGCATGCCGGTGCTTGATTTTATATACCCGTTTTCATGGAAGTGATTGGAACACCTGAATTCAATGATTTGGAGGGGTGTCCCAATACTTTTGGCAAAATAGTATATATAATAATAATTTGTTAAATTTATATAGTGCTTTTCATAGTTACTCAAACTTGTTTGTTATATCCGCTGATATCGATATGGTGGCCGATATATATTGTGCATCCCTAGTTGGAAGACTTGAACTAAAGAACCACATTTTGGATAAATAAAAGCCGTACAACACCAAGTGCAAAGCAAAGCGTCCGATGCAGTGGTGTAAAGCATGCCACCATTGGACTCTAGAGCAGTGGAGACATGTTCTCTGGAGTGACTAATCACACTTCTCTGTCTGGCAATCTGATGGACGAGTCTGGGTTTGGTGGTTGCCAGGAGAACGGTACCTGCCTGACTGCATTGGGCCAAGTGTATAGTTTGGTGGAGGGGAGATTATGGCGTGGGGTTGTTTTTCAGGGGTTGGGCTTGGCCCTGGCCCTTTAGTCCCAGTCAAAGGAACTCTTAATGCTTCAGCATACCAATACATTTTGGATAATTTCATGCTCCCAACTTTGTGGGAACAGTTTGGGGATGGCCCTTTCCTGATATACCGTGTTATGACTATACCGTATCCCTTAAATGTTCTCTGTAGCGTTTTTCTACATTCTCAATTGGGGCTGGGCGATATATCGCATGACATTGTTAGGCGCATCTCGTCAGTAAAGCTGGTTCCTTGATTAGTAGTAAATCGCCATCACCTGCTTTCAGATGGAGCGGCATTTACTACACAGAGCCGTAGTTCACTGACAAGCTCAGCCATATCGCATTAATTATCGCGGACGTATCGCCCAGCCCTATTCTCAATAGAATTCAAATGGGTTGCACATTTTATAATCAGTGATGCGATTGGAACAGCTTGCGCATATATCATCCCACTTTTGGAGCACGCTAGTGAATGCACTTACAGTGATTCACAGTCATTTTGCACAGATAATTGATCCATTCAGTTTGTACAGCTTATAAAATCTCTGAACTTGTGATGTATACAATTAATAGTGAGGTTCTTTGTTTCGCTGTGGGCAGTCAGAGTACCGGCAATATGTGTGGCAAAAAGTGCCGGTACGCAAGAAAATGTGAGGGTACACTACTGATTACAATATAGAAATGCCGGCCCACTTCAAGCACTCTGTATTAAGGGATGTAGATTATGGTAATGCAGAATAAGACATTAATATGTGCTTTATAAATACTAATAAACAGCCAATACCCTAGTAATATGCATGCTAATAGACAATTAGTTAAAGGTGCCCTAGAATTAGTTGAAACAATATTTTAATTTGTTAATTGATATCTACATAGAGGGTATGTGACTTGTTTAAGGGTAAAAATTGTCCAGATACGGTTTTACAGGTCCATTTACAACCCTAGACATTATTCCTAGAATGAAATGGTCTGTTTTTGCCTTATTTGGAAAGGTCATGAATATTAATGTAGAGTTCTGCTCTGATTGGCTGTTTCACTGCGGCTCATTTCAGTAGTTTCAGTGCCAATAAGCACACCATGACAATGGAGAGATTATGCATCCAACCTTATATGTTTGATCCTGTTTCTGACGAAGATGAAGATTTTGAGGAACAACCAATTGTTTTCAGATTGGAAATGGACGCTTCTGAGTGGTAAGTTCAGTCTTTATTTTCAGTAAGAACCTGCAAAACGTAATGTCAGTACTATAACTTCAGCATACATATGAACTAGCATATAACATTAACTTTACACGTTAACTCATAACATCAGCAGTCACAACTTTGTTTTTAGCATTGTAAAAATATTTTAATTATTGTAATGCGTCACTGTATGATTTTACAATGATAGCTTCTTCACTTTGAATCACAAACTCTAAACAGCGAACTGGTAGCGCGTAAATATGTTGTTTGTACAGTACAGTAACGTTTTTTTTTAACAAATTGACTAGATGCCTTGACAAATGACTATCGTTTCAGCTTAAGTGGTGAAGAAGGTGACGTTAGCTAGAAGGATCGAGTGTACTATATGCATCTAAAGTTAAACTAACATTAGCTCCTGAGTTATGTATTGTTGATGAAATATAGGCTAAATTATAATTCTATCCGACAATAGGGATTGCCATATGTATCTACGGTTGTATTTTGTAGATTTTGGGGCAGTCGTGGCCTAATGGTTAGAGACTCAGACTTGTAACCCGAAGGTTGTGGGTTCGAGTCTCAGGTCCGGCAGGAATTGTCGTGGGGGGAGTGAATAACCAGCGCTCTTCTCCACCCTCAATACCATGAGCAAGGCACCGAACCCCTAACTGCTCCCCGGGCGCCGCAGCAATATGGCTGCCCACTGCTCCAGGTGTGTGTTCACGGTGTGTGTGTGTTCACTACTGTGTGTGTGCACTTGGATGGGTTAAATGCAGAGCACAAATTCCAACTATGGGTCACCATACTTGGCCACATGTCACTTCACTTCATTTATATGACAACACTGGCAGGAAATAATATTAACATTTGTCATTTATCATACTGTTATGTATGCTACTGGAGTTTGCTATTGTTACTGTACTAGCATCTTGAGTTTGATCTAGACAACACAGGGGAAATTTTCTTAATGTTGTCTCACTAAATACTTTCAATTTAATCAGAAATTGTTTAGACAGTCACTAAGTGGATAAAATCACTACCTACTGCTGGAATATAGTTTGAATTGCCGCTTCTCCAGTATCAGACACTGAGCGAAGCCTGTTTGATATTGTCCCAGCCAGGTTAGAAAAACTGTCCGTAGTGAAATGGGCCGAGCAAACAAACAACTTTGAATTAAATTGTTGCGGTATCCGGTTATAGATTAACATCAACCATGTCTGTTGACAGTTTTGTTCTGTGGGAAGGGTATGAAAAGTCCTCAAGTCCCCTGCACAGCCTGAAACATAAAATGTATTTCCATGATCTGCCATTTTCGCTATTTTCGCCTGACACTTGTTTATTCACAATACCTGCAGAACTTCCGATGATTCGGCTGTGCAGTTCTGCTTGGCTTTGAACATGTGCTGGCATATGCAAATGTTGCACCTATTTTTCTTTGGTGTTTTCTACGCACAAGATTTACATATGAAGGAGGAAGCAATGGTGTTTGAGACTCACTGTATGTGATGTCCATGTACTGAACTCTTGTTTTTCAACTATGCCAAGGATAATTCAATTTTTAATTCTAGGGCACCTTTAATACTGAGAATTGGACTCTAAACTAAAGTGTTATTATTAAAATAATTGAATTATTGTCCGTGCGATGGCTATTACATTTTATTTATCCATGGCACATGCATTTTGCTTCTTAATACACAAGTAAAGTTGTCCAATGACTTGTTTGCATTATTTAGGCATTATTTTATTTATTTGTAAGGCAATAGATTTTTTGATGTTTTTGGAAAAAATGTCATATTATATATCTCTACAAAAAGAGTTTATCAAATTATTATGTGCAATAAGTTGTGAAAAAAGCACTCAATGTGGTATTACTGACACACACCAGAAGTGCTCTCTCAGACATTTAGATATGAGTCAGTATATTAGATCCTAGCATTCGGTCATAAAGTGACAGCAGCCTAAAATACCTGTGTGTGTCGTTAATGTTAATAAAACAGCAAAAGATGTTAAATAAATATATACAATATATAAAATACCTACTGTATCTGAAAAATGTGGTCATTTGTAAACATTACAAATGACATGGTCTTTTTAGGTCCAAGATTAGTCCAAAATGTCCTCATGTCCAGGAAATTATGCTCATCAAATTATAATTATAAGGTGAGCATATGCATGAGTCATATCTGACATGCTTAATCTATAATTAATCATCTCTGTACCCAATGCAGAATGATTGTATGTGCTGGAATAACTTCAGCAACTCCCAAAGCCCCTAAACCAGCAGGACGCCGTGATCGCGACAGGTATTCATGACTAATTAGAACAGACCACAAACAACAGCCTATGTACATCGAGACCCAGTTCTGTGCAACAAAGCATACAGCGTTTCTGAAAATAAACACATTCAAAGTCACTTCTGCATTTCATGTGCTTGCTTTCTATGCAATAATTTGAATAATTGGCTGGTGTAAGTGTCTCAGCATCATTAGAGCAACACGTCACATGCCTCTGACAGCTGTTCCGCAGACGTCTGACAAACTAATAAGGTAAAGGTGATGTGATTATCTGCCTAAAATGTTCCCTATTAATTTAAGCCAGGGATAGAATGGATGGCAGGAAATTATTCTCTATTTAAGTGGGTCAGTGTTCTCTGGAGAAGACCATAATCATAAAATAGCACAGGGAAATCTACCGGGACCAGGAAGGAACATTTTAAAGGAAAATTAACGCATTTGTAATTGTTATTAACATTTGTGTATCAATCGCTTGTGTTAGCCAGTGCAAAAACATTGCACAGTTGGGTACACAACTGTGGGACTGTTCCACTGAAACCTGGATATAAACAAAGATTTCGAATTTTGAAAAATTGAAGACAAAGAAAAACAAAGACTAAATGAAAAAGAAATATCAAAGGTTTTGCACAATTGCTAGGTTGTTAATAACATGCAAGTATATTTTCGTGAATTTCTTGCTCCTTCTGAAGCACAAAATTCTCTTAAATTATGATCATCAGCTGACATTAAAGCAAAAAGATTCAAAACAACTCTCAGACACTACTGTACATCCATAACATTATCCTCCAGATAATGTTTTAAGGCACTGCATTTCCTTTGTGTTTATATTTGTGTGCTTTAAAAGGCATTAAGGCGCTTCTGAAAAGCTCAAGAGTGTAACGGTGAGAAGAAATACATTCATCTCATTCAGTCTGCCGATCCTCCAAGAGCACTTTCCTCACTCTGCGGAACTGGAAAGAATGCTCGAAGCTTGTGAAATGTGTCCTTCCAGAACAAAAGAGCTGTGAATCGATAACAATGGAGCTATAGATATGAGATGAGAAGATCTCGAGCATGCTCTCTGGTAGGCCACACACACCGCAAAGGTCAGAATACATGCATATAAACCAGAGCTATCTGAATGAGACTATTGTAGATCTCTTTTTTCTCCGATTAAGTCAAGCATGCAGCTCTTGGCGTGTGAAAGGAGAAACTATAGTAAGTATGTGTTACTTTTCTGAATTAGTTCTTTCATTTCACACTATTAAATTTTTTAATACATGATCCTGATGTTATTGTGAAGGATTCATCATCAGTGCACGTTAGTCAAAACGAAGTACATTTAATTACATCTTGCTCCACCAGCTGACATCAGGAATCCCTCTTATATTTATGAGCCCTGTGCAGCAACGGTAGATGACAACACAACAATGTGACCAGATTTTCACTGTAACAAATGTGCCAAAAAAGGACTTCTTTCATTTAATTTTATGACCTGTTTTAGTCGCATTTGGTTGAGTCACATTGAAAGGGAAGGGAAATTGCATCAGTACTACACATGATCAATTTCAGTCCACTGCAGCAATGACACTCAAAACTTTTATGCACATAGTATGCAGATGCAAATACTTGTGTGTAAACAAACCACTCAAGGGAGTGATATTCCATGACTTTAAACAGCATTCAAACAGATGTAATATTATTCAGCTAGCTGCTATTTACATGTCAATAGTAACTATAACCAACCACCTAAATATTCTCGTCAAACCCCTGCTCTGCCATGAAAGTAGTTTGCCTAAGAGAAACCTGACTGTAGAGGGAGGCAGTTTATGCTAATGATTGCTATACTGTCCCTTGTGGCAGAGCTCAGAATGTGACTTGTAGTCACGTTGCATTAGGAATTGTGTTCTGACACATTCCGGCAAGCAACAATGCATGAAATGGAGCTTCTGTGGCTAGAAGCATTTACACTCACAATCTTGAAATTACCAAAACACACATAACTACACTAACTACAGAAGTCTAATCTTTGAATCATAATGTATCCAGCTACAATATACAATATACTTAAGCAGGGTGACCAGACATTCCGTTTTTCCCGGGACAACTTATTATGAAAAAAGTCTTTCTTCTTTCCTAAATTGTGTTTGCTGGGTGATCATATAAAAGCGAGTATCAGTCTGTCAAGCGATAAAATCCTAATCGAAGGTCTCGTCACAGCATATTTTGGAAAACAACATTACCATCCACTCACAATTCCTTATTGATTAACTTGCAGTTTGTGAAGGCGGGCTATTAGAGAGCTCTGAGCAGATGAAGATCGAGTTAGATGCAAAGCTGACAAAGACGTGTCTGTGTGAAAAAATAAGTTGTGAAAAAATAATCAAATGTTGTATCACACTGAATGACAAACACCAGAAGTGCTCTCTCAGACATTTAGATATGAGTCAGTATATTAGATCCTAGTATTCGGTCTTAAAGTGACAGCAGCCTAAAATAACCGTGTGTGTCATTATGTTAATCAAACAACAAAATATTTTAAATAACTGTATACATTAAATAAACCTACTGTACCTGAAAAATGTAGAACAAACCACATTTGTTGTAATTTGCTTATTTGTTCTTTATTTATATAACAAACATATAACAACTATATGATATACGCATATCATTAAAAATCTGGTCACCCTGAATCGGTGCATCCGTTGTTGTTTTTTACTGTATTTTTGATCAAATAATGCAACCTTGGTGAGCATGATAAAATACTATCAAAAACATTTAAAAAAACATACTTTTTTTTGTTATTTGTTACAGAAAAATACTGTAAAAGTGCTACAGTTAGGCATGTTAATTGGCTAAATGTAGCTCCCATACCATATACGGTGAAAAACTATGATTTTACTGTAAAATACTGTGGTAAATTTATAGTTTTTGCAGAGTAATTTTACTGTAAAATAATGTGGTAAGTGTATAGTTTTTGCAAGTATAAAATAGGTATTAACATTTAATTTACAGTAAAAGGACATTCCCATAACTCTGATTCATTATGTGCTTTCTATTATGCCCCCTGTATTATTGTGGTGGTTATCGGTATCATTTATTATAATTTTAAGGTAAAAAGGCAGATCTTGGAAGTTAAAGCAGGCATATGAACATTATATCACTTACTGAAATATACCAACCCAATCTCACGGCAATTCATACAAATTTTACGAGTTGGTCAATTCGTATGATTTCGTACAAATACGTACAAATTGGTTGTGAGATATCATTGAATATACAGTTATTAAGTTGTAAAGTACTGAATGCAGGAATTTGTCACAGTATTTTTATGGTGAATTTCTGGCAACCACATCTGGCAGTTTTTTTTTTTTTAAATTTAAATTTAACAGGATATTTTTTACAATGTACATAGAGAGGCTGTCCATTAGAACATTGATTACTAAAATTAAAATTAGCTATTTATTTAAAGCTTTTGGTTTTAAATGAATTGTAAGTATAATTATAAATAATTTATCTTGCTTCATTCATGGATTGTCATGGTCTTAAAAGTCATAACTATGCTGTCTACCTTCTGGAACCATCTGAACCTATAAAGCCTTAAATGCCACCTACATAGGCAGCTCGCTAGACTTTGGAGCTTATGTGAAGATCACTGCTTAAGCACATTTTACTGCTTAACGTATCTCTCCAGCGCACATGCTTGACCCGGCACGTTAGTCAGGAGCCACAGTCATTTAGGAGCTTGTGTATAATGCATGTGTCCTGCACCTCACGGTAAACTACAAAAAACCATCTCTGACCCAAGCAGAAAATGGGTCAAAGCTGTTGTCAAAAACCACAACAAGTTTTGACATTATACATACACTATATTGCCAAAAGTATTGGGACACCCCTCCAAATCACTGAATTCAGGTGTTCAAATCACTTCCATGGCCACAGGTGTATAAAATCAAGCACCCAGGTATGCAGACTGCTTCTACAAACATTAGTGAAAGAATGGGTCGCTCTCAGGAGCTTAGTGAATTCAAGCGTGTTACCGTGATAGGCTGCCACCTGTGTCCATTTGCGAAATTTCCTTACTACTAAATATTCCACGGTCAACTGTTAGTGGTATTATGACGTGGAAGCAATTGGGAATAACAGCAGCTCAGCGGTAGGCCATGTAAAATCACAGAGCGGGGTCAGCGCATATTGAGGCTTTAATCAAAAACGTTAACCTCTCCTCGTCTTCAAAACATCTTCTCTTCAGGACGTGTGTTGAGATACGGGGCTGAATATCCTCCATAACTGACTGCAAACTGGCATCCGATCTGCCTCCATACAGTTAGTAACACCCAACTTCTTAAGATACAATCAATTCCTGAAGGACGAAATCAGAACTAAAAATGATAGAATGTGTCTTGTAGCAAGATACTAGGATTTTTATCATAAATAACAGATGTCATCAGTATGAAGCAATTAGCATCCCCTCATGTCTATAAGAAGAAGCCTTTCAACCTCAATATTTAACTTTAGATTTAATCAATTATATATTTACACTTACAGGAATGCAATGCATAACGTGTAATTTAAATATAGTACTGGGGGGGGGGCGTCAACTCTGCATTTGATTTTTAATTTGCTGCATGATTTAAGGAATCATTCACTTTCGTAGGGTTCATTATGTGTTGAAGTTTAAAACTAAACGTTATAGGGTGTGTTTGAATCACCAACTCGATTATAGTAAAGCTTGACTTGGCAAACACTACTAAAAATCAATGCATCTAATCTAAGTCAAGGCACTAATCAGCAGGATCAAGTTAGATTCTGATGGACGTTTCTGGTGTTCTCGGAGGAGAGGAGGGGCAGATCAGGCTGTGTGGAGCAGCTTTTACTGTTTAGAGAGATAAAGCTGTGGTAATTCATCCTAAACCCGACCTGTCAAAGATATGCTTCCACATAGCAGCACATGGGGTTTGATGAACAGAGATGGAGGTTATAAATGAAGACTGAACTTGACTCTAACAGAGACATGGAGAAGTCTAGATTCATTAAACAGACATTTGGTTTGGTTTTAAAGAGAGTGTCAACAAAACATTTACTGGACAGCACAATCTATGATTTTTCAGCTTTTTTTTTTTTTTTTTTTTACAAACATTAATATTAATTTGTAAATGTAATAGCCTACTCCTGTGCCTTTGACAGTCCAGCATTATCAGTAAGAGTGTAATTGCGCACCCTATTCTGTAGCTCAAAGCAAAATGCTAGAAATGCCAAGGTCATGGGTTTGATTCTCAGGAAATGCATGGTAAAATGTAAACCTTGAATGCAATGCAAGTCACTTTGGATAAAAAAAGTCTCCCAAATACAAACATGTAAATGTAAAACATGCTACCAACCCATATTCCAACACATTATCCTTCCTTTAGATCTGTTCTGGCCAAATCTACACTTTCATCTAGAATATACAACCTGGTCTCATTGTGAAAATGTACCTCTGGCAACGTTTTTGCAAACCACCAAAATACGTACCAATAAGTACATATCTCTGCAGTTTCAAAGTGAAATGAACACTAGAGGCAGTAAAACGGCAAGCACTTTTTATCGTTTTTTTTTTCCATGTAAATGAATACATTTTGGAGTTTGCGTCACTTAATCTGCTCCATATGCTCGGCTTTTTTTATATAATAAGTTTGCTCAGTAGCTCAGCTGGTACAGATTTGTACTTGTAATAATGAAAGCTCAGGTACGAATCCCGTGAAAGACAAGTCATGATAAAAGAGCTCAAAGATGAGTTCACACAAGCTAACAAGACATGGTTACTATTGTATATTTGTCACATTTGCTTTTGTTAACACTATCGGTTAGGTTTAGGGTTTAGTGTAGGTGTACGTTAAAAAAACAATGTCACAAAACGTCAGATTGACGCTCATCTGTTCCGGGAAAAAACGAAGCTTTTGGCGGCACCCAGTGGACATATCACTTTGAAACTGCAGTGATATGTACATATTGGTACGTATTTTGGGGTTTGCAAAAACGTTGCCAGAGGTACATTTTCGCAATGAGACCAGGTTGAGAATATATGTGCACAAATCTATCCCTACAACTGCTTATTGGGTTGCTAACATGTCCAGCTTGTCCTGTTCTGTACTACAATTAGCTTTCCAGCATCTCCTGCATTGTATCAGATTACATACTTTCACAAATGCATTGGGCAAAGTCTCAATCTTTGTCTGTAGAACAGCCACAATGCGATATAAATCTATGCATCTATCCGTTTCACAGGATTACTCAAAGGCCTAGGTCTGAATCAGATCATCACATGTGTCATCTGTTCTGCTTTCATTAATTACCATTTGCACACATGAAACATTATTTTTTTTAAAGTTGTAAATGAAAATTATTGGAGTAGGTTTTGCAAGAAAATACGGTAACACTTTATAATAACTACACGCTATGAAGCATTAGTTAAGCATTAGTAAATAGTTAATAGATCATTTATAAAGCATTAATAGACATTGATAAGCAGTTTATATATTCAGCTATAAATGCTTTATTCTTGATCTATAAGCATGTCTATAATGTGTTACCTAATTGGGTAACACTTTATTTTAAGGGTCCAGAATAATGCATTAGTTAAGCATTAATTAAGGGTTAACTTGTTCACAACTAAGCATTAGTTAAACACGAACACACTAGTAATTAATGATTAACTTTACATTTTAAGGGTCCGTAATTATGCATTAGTTAAACTAGTAATTAATGATTTGCTTGTTCACAATTATGCATTAGTTAAGCATGGACACAATAGTTATAAATGATTAACTTAACATTACAGTAAGGGCATATTAGACATTATTTACAACTTAATAAGCCATATATTATTTTTCTGTAGCAATGTGATTATATGTCTGTGTATTTTCTGTTAAGTTAACTGAACAATAAGCTAGTAATTATGTTTAAATACTGCTGATTTTGCCGTTATAAATTGCTAAAATAGTGTAATAAAGAACTACAACTCAAACTAGCGCACGACATCAACGTCATCGCTCTCAGCCACTCCCTCTGTTCGCTGATTGGACCGGTAAAAAATTGTTCGGGCGAAAACCTAAGCATATACAGCAGTCCCAGACGTAGTACTGAAGGAAAATGAAAATTGAGCGGAAGTACGTAGGAGGGCGGAGCCAGGCTAATTCTGGAGAAAACGGTAATGTCATAAGTTCATTTCAATTATCATACAAAGACAGTGTAGGCTTTAGAACAGTAATTTAGTTTATATGGTTAATTTAGTTTAATAATTAGATTTATTTGGATATTTAATTGAAAAATTTAGAAAAATGTAGTGTCCCCAACTGAGCAAGCCAAGCCAGAGGCAACAGTGGCAAGGAAACCAAAACCCCATCAGGTGACCTAATGGAGAAAAATAAACCTTGGGAGAAACCAGGCTCAGTCTGGGTGCCAGTTCTCCTCTGGCCAATTAACAAACAGCGTATGATTATTATTCTGGCAACTTTACAGGTCAGAGGTCATAATACATCGGAATATTCGAAGGATCGGAGGCAACACGCTGGAGACTGGTTTATTGAGGATGATATGTTGATTAAATTATTATTAAAGTGCAATATTCGAAAGATCGGAGGCAACACGCTAGAGACGGGTTTATTGAGGATGCCGTGTCGACGATGCAATTTCAGGGGAGTCTAATTGACACGGTCTCTGCAGACACTTCAGGGTCATGCATTGGTCATGTCTGAGAGCAGGTCCACCATCTGATCTGGATACGGCCGGGATCCGGCTGACTGCAGTAAACCTCGGCATAAAACAGAGAGACTATCATTAGTGTAGATGCCATTCTTCTGATGATGTCATGAGTACATCATGTGTTATGGGAAGTTTTCCCGGTTCCGGCTGACCTAGTTAATGCAGCCTAACAATCATTTCATTGAAAAAGTGTTTTATGTGTATGCCACAGTAAAGAGATGTGTTTTTAGTCTAGATTTAAACTGACAGAGTGTGTCTGCTTCCCGTACAATGTTAGGTAGACTGTTTCAGAGTTTAGGTGCTAAATAGGAAAAGGATCGACCGCCTGCAGTTGATTTGGATATTCTCGGTATTATCGGTATTATCAACTGGCCAGAATTTTGAGACCGCAGTAGACGTGATGGAGTATAATATGTTAAGAGCTCGCTCAAGTATTGGGGAGTTAAACCATTCAGTGCTTTGTAAGTAATAAGCAAGATTTTAAAATGTACGCAATGTTTTATAGGCAGCCAGGGCAGTGTTGACAGAACTGGGCTAATATGGTCATACTTCCTGGTTCTAGTAAGAACTCGAGCTGTTGCGTTTTGGACCAGCTGGAGTTTATTTATTAAGCGAGCAGGGCAACCACCCAGTAGAGCATTACAATAATCTAACCTTGAGGTCATGAACGCATGAACTAACTGTTCAGCATTTTGCATTGAGAGCATGTGCCGTAATTTAGATATATTTTTAAGATGGTAGAATGCAATTTTACAGATGCTAGAAACGTGGCTTTCAAACGAAAGATTGGTATCAAAGATTATTAACATGTATTCCTACTGTAATTCATGATTAATTCAGGTAGTTATAAAACATTTACTAGTTGTCAGTTAACTATTTTTGTGAGCTCATCTTAAGTGAGGACTATATATGCCTCGTAAAGTTTTTACAAAGGAGATTTAAAGGCTCGGTTAATTTAGAAATGATAAATTGATCATTTATAAAGCATGCAAATACAATTATTAAACACATTATAGATATGCTTATAAATCAAGAATAAAGCATTTACAGCTGCATTTATAAACTGTTTATTAATGTCTATCAATGCTTTATAAATGATGAATTAACTATTTACTAATGCTTAACTAATGCTTCATAGCGTGTAGTTATTATAAAGTGTTACCGAAAATACAGTTTAATTTATTGCTTTACGAAATTAAACCATTTCTGAGTGAAAAATGTTCACTGGGAAATGTTAATTGGGCTCATTTCTACATTTCAGGTGCTACAGTCTCCTGAACACATTAATGTCCACAATACAGTTGTTAGTTACAACTCTAGTTTTAAAGTTCTCCAGCCTTTCTAAAACCATGGCAATAATTAACGCAAACTCACATTAAGGCCTGATTCTGGTATGAAACGCCCACTTTACACAAACCAATTAAAGTAAAATGGGTTGTGATACCATTTATGTTGACACTAATGTCCAGTTCTACTGAATCTGTACATTTCAGAAACTATCAATATTTAATGAACTAGTCTTCAGCATCTGATTTCCTATCATCATACAAGCAGATAAATGGGCAGCAAACTCGCCTCATGTTCTCTCCTCTTCAGAAGATGAATACCTCAAGCGATTCAACATGACATTCAATACAGGGGGAAAGAAAAAGAGATTTCTGCCTGTGGCTGGCTAGAAAATCAGGCCGATTTGAGAGCTTTAGGGCACAACATAACACAATAACCATACACTGGTTTCTTTTGAATAATCGTACAAATCTAATATAAAGATGGAGAAACCAAAAACCAGAACAGAAAAAGTTAAGACTTACTCGAGTTACATCAAACAGCACTAGTATATTTCCCCTAATAAATCATTCCTAAGAAATTAGCTATGGTACATTAAACTTGCCTGTCACAACTGCGTTGATATATGAACTGAAATTCATTTACAATATATTTACATAAGGTTTCCATTTATATGGAAATTATTTGTGCTATTTTAGACCCACCAACAATTTTGTAGAAGCATCCACTGCCCAGTAAATCTATTTGATCTTCACAATAGTTCCTGGATGTTGCTGAATATCAGAAGTGCTATAATGCTTCACATTCATAAAAGAAAAACAAAAAGAAAATAGAAGCAATCCACCCCAACTCTCATCTTGTGGGTGGTGATGAATTGGGGGTGGGAAAATAATAAATATATTCAAGATCATCAAGCTGTCCTGAGCTGAATAATTTTTTGGAGGAGTGCCTGACCTGATCACAGAGCAACAAAACATAAAACATACTAAATATCAAATCTCAACTGCTTGGTTGTTGTTGTCAAAATGTACACTATATTATCAACCAGCGATATATTAAAAGTTGTATATATAGTGCATCCTACCTGCATGATTACAGTATACTAACATAATGTAATATAGACTGTATAGCAAATCTTGAGCTGATTTTTATATAATAACAAAAAGTAAACTGTATTATTGCCCAGCTCAACCCTATGATGTTATAAACACAAACGTCATTATTTTCTATGCAGTTTTTGAAGTAATGTGAAAAGCACTAAACAAATACATTTGACTTGACTTAACATTATAATGTCTAGAAAACTTTTTTAAATGATTTGAGGATAAAATGTAATTTACCTTTGGGATGCCAGGGGTCTGTAAATTCATATTTCCCCAGTCCAACCGTTCTCAGCATCTGTAGGCCATTGCTGATGGTCTCCTGCTGGCCGTTTGTCAGAGGTCCGTTGGTGGGCAGCGTCGAGGAGGTCATGGCCGCGGATTGCACCATGGGGTGAGTCAGGTGACCATTGCCCACCACCGTGTGGACGGGATGGGCAACCTGGCAGATGCTGGGCATTGGGGGCAGGCCACCGACAGCGAGGGATTGGCTCTGGACATTGAGGACCATGCTGGCCATCGGCTGTGAAGGCTGCTGCGGGAGCTGGTAGTGTGCAGGTAACTGTGGGTGAGGAGTCTGGAGAGCTGGGGTCACGCCGACAATGGGCGCTTGGACGGTTGCACACTGGCTGTAAGCTGGTGCCTGCGGCAGGGCATATGTGTGCGCCAAGAGACCAGCCTGGCTGACGGTGGCAGCAACTTGCTGCGGCCATAGAGGAGCTGCAGAGAACGAAACATGCATTAAAATGTAGGGTGTGCGCTATATGACCATATTAGATAATGAATGATTGTCGCCATGATTTTTAGTATCATGGTGCAGTGCGGTTCTTTCAGTTGCAGTTCAGTTGCTGTTTTTTTATTGTTATTCATCATCATGAAAGTGTATTATTTACATGAGTTTAAAGGAGACAACCTAGGACTAGGTGAATAAAGCTAATTGTGTTTTTGTGTGTGTGAGTTTTTTTGTCTGTTTTGCACTCTAGATGTTTTAGAGATTCCCCCCTTCACTGTTGAGTCCTTTTTTTCTGCATCCTGAATTTGTAGATTGTATGCACAAAAAAACTCTGTATTTTCATATTTTTGCCAATTTCCCATTCATTTGTTATGGGGGTCATTTTTGACCCGAAGGTCCTGAGTGTGACTATTTTTTTACGACCACTTAGACTTTTCAAATCCTGTCCCCAATTTTTGGGGTGTTCATATACCAAGTACCAATAAAGTCACCAAGTTTCGGACCATTCTGTTGAAGCTACGATTTTTTTATTTTTTATTTATAAAACGCGTACCCCAGAGGGTTAAATGCATATTGATATTGTGTTTATATTTGTAACTGTAATATTGTGAGAACTTCTGATCTATAACACAGTACTCAGTAGCTTTCATTATATTTGCCAGCAATAGCACATCATATACATGCTAAGTGTGAAATGCTCTTTAATGACATGTGCTGAGTCAGTCCACAGCCTAAGCAATCGCTCCACTCTTCTCCACTATGGTAACCCAGTGTAATTTAAATGGTTTGGACTTTGAATAATTCCAACATAATTAAACATTAAACACTAATAAACAATATAAAGTCTCCCCCTTTTTCTAATTTTGCCCAAAAACACATAAAATAACACTTAATTTCAACAATTTTACTCTAGTCGTCAAGTCCCAAGCAAAGCATGCTGGGAACTACAGTTTCAGCAAAAATCATTTTCGAGTACTTAATTGGTTCACATTCACCCCAAATAATTTAATCTAGTAGATTGCACATTTTAGAGAATTACATTAATCGAAAGCAATGAAATCATGTTTAGAAGAGAAACACAAATTTGTTGCGTAGATCACAAATAATATGATTAAGTAAATTGGACAACATGTGTTTTCCTATTTTTTCAGTGTGTTTCATGGTACTTTAAAAAAATGTGGAAAATAATTAAATTTATATTTTAAAAAAGTAGCTTGGAAAAAAGTAACTTAATGTGTGGCTTACAAGGAGACATTTGTAAATATTACTTAAAAGATTATATTGGATATACTTAAAACTATCATTTTCTAAATTTATAAAATTGAGTTGCTATTACTTAAGAGTCCAAGTTGAAAACATGCAAAGTCTAATAGGATAAACACAAATAAAATGAGTTTAAAAACTCAAAAAGCTGATGCAAATAGTTGCCTCAATTTTATTGAGTAAAATGGGCACAGTATTTTTTACAGTGTGAATATAAATCCCGAATATATAGTTATAATTCTGAATATATAAATGTAAAACCCAAATATATAGTTATAATTCTGAATATATAAATGTAAATCCCGAATATACTGTATAGTTATAATTCTGAATATATAGTGAAGCAGAGCAGGGAGCGAAGCTGCTATTTCCTCCAGAGCAGAGAGTGCTCTGCTCCGCTCGCTCAACCCAGAATGCCCTGAACATCAAAGTTAAGAACGAAGGAGACCTATGCCCAGTTGAAAGAATGTGTGGAGAAACTGAGTTAGCAAAGATTCATTTTGTGATGTAATCACAATGAAGTTCTTGTTCGTACTTTTTTGGGGGGTAAAAAGAACTTTGAAATACCTTCGCATTGTCATATTAATAAACAACAAATATGGAAATACACATAGTAAGAAAGTGTCTGATTTGATCTTAGCGATGGGGATATGTTCGCACCTGCTCTGTAATTCAGCACTCTCAGGCCTAACGTTGCGTTTATTTATAGCCAACGACTTTATACAATATTGCTTTAAAGCCACAGACATCATAACTATCTATAGGCCTACTGTGAATGAGACTGTGATTGTATTCAAGAAATGTATTAAAACAGAAAGACATAGGCCTACTGCCTCAATTTAAGGGCGGACACATGGGTTTTCTCTAACCCTGTACATGAACTAGCCGACGCGTTCGGATGGATTTTTCCCGGAAAAAGAGTTATATAACTATATATTCAGATTTACTTTTATATATTCAGAGTTATAACTATATATTCGGGATTTACATTTATATATTCAGAGTTATAACTATATATTCAGGATTTACATTTATATATTCAGAGTTATAACTATGTATTCAGATTTACATTTATATATTCAGGATTTAGTAAATCCTGAATATATAAATGTAAATCCGATTTACATTTATATATTCAGAGTTATAACTATATATTCAAGATTTACATTTATATAATCAGGATTTACATTTATATATTCAGGATTTACAACTATATATGCAATATTTACATTTATATATTCAGGATTTACATTTATATATTCAGGATTTACATTTATATATTCAAGATTTATATTTATATTTTCAGGATTTACATTTATATATTCAGGATTTACAACTATATATTCAAGATTTACATTTATATATTCAGGATTTACATTTATATATTCAGAGTTATGACTATATATTCAAGATTTACATTTATATATTCAGGATATACATTTATATATTCAAGATTTATATTTATATTTTCAGGATTTACATTTATATATTCAGGATTTACAACTATATATTCAAGATTTACATTTATATATTCAGGATTTACATTTATATATTCAGAGTTATGACTATATATTCAAGATTTACATTTATATATTCAGGATATACATTTATATATTCAAGATTTATATTTAAATTTTCAGGATTTACATTTATATATTCAGGATTTACAACTATATATTCAAGATTTACATTTATATATTCAGGATTTACATTTATATATTCAGAGTTATGACTATATATTCAAGATTTACATTTATATATTCAGGATATACATTTATATATTCAGAGTTATCACTATATATTCGGGATTTACATTTATATATTCAGAATTATAACTATATATTCAGATTTACATTTATATATTCAGTGTTATAACTATATATTCGGATTTACATTGAATTATTTCCTGTTTGGCCCCCCATAATACATACATACACACACACACACACACACACACACATACATATATACATATACAGTGAGGAAAATAAGTATTTGAACACCCTGCTATTTTGCAAGTTCTCCCACTTAGAAATCATGGAGGGGTCTGAAATTGTGGTCTGAAATTCACAATGTATGATTTTTTAACTATTTATTTGTATGATACAGCTGCAAATAAGTATTTGAACACCTGTCTATCAGCTAGAATTCTGACCCTCAAAGACCTGTTAGTCTGCCTTTAAAATGTCCACCCCCACTCCATTTATTATCCTAAATTAGATGCACCTGTTTGAGGTCGTTAGCTGCATAAACCCCATACAATCCCATACAATCAGTAAGAATCCAACTACTAACATGGCCAAGACCAAAGAGCTGTCCAAAGACACTAGAGACAAAATTGTACACCTCCACAAGGCTGGAAAGGGCTACGGGGAAATTGCCAAGCAGCTTGGTGAAAAAAGGTCCACTGTTGGAGCAATCATTAGAAAATGGAAGGAGCTAAACATGACTGTCAATCTCCCTCGGACTGGGGCTCCATGCAAGATCTCGGGTCTCAATGATCCTAAGAAAGGTGAGAAATCAGCCCAGAACTACACGGGAGGAGCTGGTCAATGACCTGAAAAGAGCTGGGACCGGGGCCATGTATTGCGAGATTTTGGGGAACAACCTCCTTCCCTCAGTTAGAGCATTGAAGATGGGTCGAGGCTGGGTTTTCCAACATGACAATGACCCAAAGCACACAGCCAGGATAACCAAGGAGTGGCTCTGTAAGAAGCATATAAAGGTTCTGGCGTGGCCTAGCCAGTCTCCAGACCTAAACCCAATAGAGAATCTTTGGAGGGAGCTCAAACTCCGTGTTTCTCAGCGACAGGCCAGAAACCTGACTGATCTAGAGAAGATCTGTGTGGAGGAGTGGGCCAAAATCCCTCCTGCAGTGTGTGCAAACCTGGTGAAGAACTACAGGAAACGTTTGACCTCTGTAATTGCAAACAAAGGCTACTGTACCAAATATTAACATTGATTTTCTCAGGTGTTCAAATACTTATTTGCAACTGTATCATACAAATAAATAGTTAAAAAATCATACATTGTGATTTCTGGATTTTTTTTTAGATTATGTCTCTCACAGTGGACATGCACCTACGATGACAATTTCAGACCCCTCCATGATTTCTAAGTGGGAGAACTTGCAAAATAGCAGGGTGTTCAAATACTTATTTTCCTCACTGTATATATATATATATATATATATATATATATATATATATATATATATATATATATATATATATATATATATATATATATATATATATATATATATATATATATATATATATATATATATATTAGGGATGCCACAATACTCAATATAATATTGAACCGTTCGGTATGGCATTCACGGTTCAATACACGCTTGTGAATTGGTTTTGCATTTAATTAATTATTTTTCTACACATTCTATAATTTGCCTCCATCCCAATACTGAACAACGCGACATACATTCACATCACACGTTAGTGGTGGAGTTATACTCACGGAACACTATAGTTATTCACAATCAAGAAAGTTCATTATTTGCACACGTTTTAAAGCCTTGCGCGTAGGGCACCATGCGCTTTTCCGAGCGTGCGCACTAAAAGCCTGTCAAGCAAGTGATTACTGGACTAAATAGTCTTACTGCGCTAATACTGTCAAATACACACAAGGTTAACATAAACAAAGTCGGTTATGTCTAAAGTGAAAGTAAAATCGGTGCATGTCTGTATATTAGATGCGTGCCAGTCTTAAATTGACATCAGGGAAGCCAGTGAACACGCTGCCGCTTGTCCTTAAAGGGACAGTTCACCTCTAAAATTATGTCATTATTTACTCACTCTAATGTTGTTCCAAACCTGTATTAATTTCTTCTGTTGAATACCAGACAGTTGATGGTAGCGATTTACTTCCATATTATCATTTCCTACAATGGGGACCAGCAACTGTTTGGTTTCCAACATTCTTCAAAATATATTTTATGTCCAACAGAAGAAATTACTTAATCCAGGTTTAAAACAACTTGTGCGTGAGTAATCAATGACAGAATTTTCATTTTTGAGTGAACTATTCCTTTGGTGGTTAATAAAACAACAAAAGACAAAGAGAAAATCCCTCACTGCTCTCGACTGAAAAACTTTAATAGCTTTAATAAGAATCAATGTATATTTTATAGTGAAGTCTATGTTGGGTTTTATTTTTACATTTATTCATTCAATTTCATACATAAATGCTGTTGTACAGCTCTGAACTGCCAGTGTAAATCTTTATATATATTTATTTTATATTATACAGTACACTAGGAATGTGTACAAGGTTTAAGTGTCAAGTAAAGTTTTAAGTTTACGTAAGGTTTTTCTATTTAAGGTAAGTCTTTTAAGTAAAATAAAGAAAGAGCATTGCAATAAAAAAAAATAAAAAAATTCTCCTTAACCTCTTGCTGTTCCTGTTGGCTAGCCATCAGAACCGAACCGAACCAAAAACCGTGGTACAAAACCGAGGTATGTATTGAACCGCGGACTAACTGTATTGTTGCATCCCTAATATATATATATATATATAAATAAATATTTTCATTTAAAATGATATATTAATATAAATATTTGTTAAATTAATATTAAATATTTGTTACATTTAAACTGAAGGGGACAGAATTAAAACAACTACTCATAGAATTAGACTTCCGGTTAAAGCTCGTCCAATTCCATATTTACGCAAATACAGATAGAGATAAAATAATTTTGAGATTGTTACAGATACAGATATTGGCTTTGCTACAAACCCATACTAATTGCAATAGATTTCCAGAACAGAAATCAGAACACTGGATTAAGCCAGGTATGATTTTTTTGTTTATTTTTGTTGACATTAGAGTCAGAGGGTGGTTTTAATTTAGGGATGAAATGTTGTATAAGATATTGATATATTAATGAATTATTCTGTAAAATGTAGAATATACTGTAGATCTGAATAAAATTGTGAAGTTTGATGTATGTAAGCGCTACTGAAGAGATTTCCCTCACTGCTCTTGACTGAATAACTTTTGTAGCTTTAGTCAGATTCAGGATGTTTAATTCATACAGTGAAGTCTATACAGTGTTTTATTTTATTTACTTTAATTATAATTTCTTAATTGAATGCTACTGTTAAATAGACCTACCATACTAGAAAAAATTTAAAGCAATTTATTTAAGCCACTTTGAGCAATCATCCATCCATGCATGAAAAGATAGTGAACAAGAGGTGTTATTGTAGAGCTGGTGTCTTTGTGTTCAGCGTATTACCTGCAATATCTTTCTCCCTCATCTGTTTTGCAGGCGGCTCATCTGTGTCCCAGGGTGTGGACTGGTTAATGGGTGTTTGTCCCCACCGGACGCTATTAGCCAGGACCTGGCCCTGAGTGTGCGTGTCTGCCGACGGGTGCCCAGAGACCTGTTTCAACGAGAAGAACATCTCGGGTAAACAGACCAGCCTTTAATTACTACGTCTACGTTTCCAATTACAGCCCATTTGCCAGACACTGGTACATCATTTTGCTTTGTTAATATTCCATTCCATTCGCCCTTTTAATTACGCCGCTGTTCTAGATTAGAGCCATCAATAATGCAGGAAAATCCAAGGTCGGCCCCCAGCAATTTGACTGGGTGCAAGAAAGTGAGATCTATATAGAGAACATTTTACTAATTAATTCTTATCTGCCTCTCATTGACTGTAAATCAAAGGGAAGGAAAGAAGTTTTTTGAGATCGAGGGGGACTTTTAATCACTCTTCTGAAAATAGGTACTAAAGTTGAATGGAAATGGACACACCAAAATCAAACGTTTTGACATCAACACTATATCTTGCTCAAACATACTGTATGTGACCCTGGACCACAAGTCATAAGTTTGATGGGTATATATTGGCAATAGCCAACAATACATTGTATGGGTCAAAATAATCGATTTTTCTTTTATGCCAAAAATCATTAGGATATTAAGTAAAGATCCTGTTCCATGAAGATATTTTGAAAATTATTATTAGTAACATGCGTTGCTAAGGACTTCATTTGGACAAATTTAAAGGCGATTTCCCGTTTCATAACAAGCAAAGAATCTCAACTGAAAAAAAACCCCCGCTGCGCTGCCAAAATGCTCTCAAGCGCCCACAGTGGGGCGTTTTCAGCTTTAAACACGCTTTGGTGGACACACGGCCTTATGACTGGTTTTGTGGTCCAGGGTCACATATAGCAAGCATTTTATCTACAGTATGATGCTCTACCTAAAGCATTGCCAATGACTAGTTAAATAAAATGCCACTATTTATTGGAAACAAATAATATGTATAATTTACTTCACACAATATTTACAGAATAACAATTCTATTAGAAAACAGATACTCAAGAAGCTAACTGCTCAAATATTGCCTGATTAATTGGTCTGGCTAATATTACATTTTCTGAACTAAATCTTGCTTGTAATTGTGAAAAACATTAGATTTCATTAAAGAACCAATGAAATGGTTGGACAAATATAATTTTCAAAGTAAAAGGTCTGGGATTAAAACCATCCATCAGTACATCTGCCTGCCTGTCTCTCAAATGTGATGTTAGTTCCATCAAGAGGTGCATCAATATTTGGTCAAGATCTTGTATTGACAATGCAAGAGTCAATCACTCTGTAAAGTCCATCCAGCACATCCCAAAGACTTTCCATGAATTTAAAGTCTGGACTCAGAGGTGCCAATTCATGTGTGAAAATAATTCTTTATGCTCCCTCCCAACCATTCATATCACTGCAATAATGATCCAATCATAGACTCTTAAGCAGTTCTTCAAAGGATGGATCTTATGCCTCAGTCAAAACTCGCTGTTCCATAAGCAAGTTGGAGAAAAGAAGACGTAAATGTCCTCTTGATTTTATGCCACTTTTTATTCCATGTGCATTTCAAAACTGTAAATAAAAAGACACATAAAAAGATCCCTCCTTAGCTTTAAGTGTGGGTGTTGAGTGTGTCAATGTGTTTTTCATTGCCAAGCCTGAAAAAAAGGTTTCTTTAAAATGTGAAAAATGTATTTAGCTATTTCTTCCAAGACTGAATTATCCACATTCCTCATGCCAACATAAAATGTTTTACATTTCATCTAAAGTTTAAACTGTAAAGGCATAAAGAGCACACATACTGTACAAGTCTGTAACATACTTCACATGTCTGTGATAGTACAAAGATAAAGTTTTTGTCTGTTACAACTGCATTTTCACATTTCTGGTTTTAATTTTATCCTTTGTTTAACTAGCATTTATCCAATGCCATATTAATTTGCAGTTGTAATGAGGAAAACAAATAAACATGCAAGGACTTTACATTTTATGAATGAAAAGCTTTCCAGCTCTTTCTGTGGAATTCAGGTAGATGCTATGGAGGCACTGAAAACAATTGAGTTTGATGCCTTTGCAAAGAAACAAATACACCTTCCACACACACACACAAACAAGCTGTTTAAGAGCATGGTGAGCAGGATAAATGGTCATACAATAAATAAATACATACATACATACATTCATACATATTAGGGATGTCTATTTATACAAATTCCCATGATCGATCATCGTTTAAATTAACAATCAATTAATCGTTTAATCGTTAGCCATTATACTGCAATATGCGTTTACATTAGTGGCTTATAGCCAACAGCATGACAGTGTTTGCGAACGCAGCTCAAAATGCCATGTTCCTTACCAAATGAATGAGAAGGGTTTTTAGTCTAAATAAAGGGCTAGTAGGATTGTAAAATGAGTTGATGTGATTGATAATTTAATTAAATTACTTATTTATTAATCAAATATAACGACAATGTGTCACCAATGCCGCCTCAGATGCGTCCTATTCAGATTCAGCTATTCACTCTTCCTGGAACAAAGTGCTGAAACACGCGGCAACTAAACCCAATAAATTCACAATGTTATATAAAGTATAATATTATGTAATTTGACTGTCCCAATCATAATTATTATTAGTTGTGCATTGCTGTTTGGAATGCATGCGCTGAAACTGATCACCAGTGTCACGTGTTTTATACCGCATTAAAGGGTTAGTTCACCCAAAAATGAAAATTCTGTTATGAATTACTTATGTCGTTCGGTAAGACCTTTGTTCATCTTCGGAACACAAATTAAGATATTTTTGTTGAAATCCGATGGCTCAGAAAGGCCTCCATTGGCAGCAACGAAATTTACACTCACAAGACCCATAAAAGGTACTAAAGGCGTCGTTACAAAGTCCATCTCACTACAGTGGTACAATAATTTTATGAAGCGACGAGAATAGTTTTTGTGCGGAAAAAAAAATCTAACGATTTTATTCAATAAGTTTCTGTCTACCGTCTAGGCCTGAACTTGGGAACTCACAACGCATGCGCGAGAATATTACATAGAGCCGGCGTTCCGACACATGACCCGGAAGCGAGGAGCTTTGTTTACAAGCAGAGGAAGACCATATCTAAGCTGTTGAATTCTACATTGATCGTTCTGTACATCAAACATAATTCGTAAATATGTCAGCAGATTTCGACGAAGAGGAGGATTTGCTATTTTTGCCCAACTGTACTTATTCGAACCTGAATATACAGAAAGTGAACTACAAGAGATGGAAGCGGCTGCAACACAGCCACAAGCTACTGGCATATTCTCACGCATGCGTCGTGGTGCTTCACGTCATAGGCCTAGGTCGGAAGACAAGAACTTCTTGAATAAAGTCGTTATTTTGATGTTTTTTTGCACACATAAACTATTCTCATCACTTCATAAAATTATAGTATAACCACTGTAGTGAGATGGACTTTGTAACGACGTCTTTAGTACCTTTTATGGGTCTTGTGAGTGTAAATTTTGTTGCTGTCAATGGAGGCCTTTCTGAGCCATTGGATTTCAACAAAAATATCTTCATTTGTGTTCCGAAGATGAACAAAGGTCTTACGGGTTTCAAATGACATGAGGGTAAGTAATTAATGACAGAATTTTAATTTTTGGGTGAACTAACCCTAATTCTTAACCCAACGAATCCTATATGAGATAAATAATTATATATATAGCTATATAGGCCATGAAGGTGTAACTCTATAGGCTACAATGGTTCCAAACATAACTACGGCATGCTCGCTTCATTTTTCCTCATGTCTGCTTTGTGTGTTTCGCGGTTGAGCAGTGAAAACATTGCATGACCTTACTTAATTGACGGTAGATAAGTTTGATCGATCGTCAATTAATCATTAGCATCCCTAATACATATACTTTACAACATTACTTTCAAGATCATTTGTGGGAACGTTTGCTTTAAAGGTGCAGTGTGTAATATTTAGGAGGATCTATTGACAGAAATGCAATATAATATACATAGCTATGTATTCAGTGGTGTATAAAGACCTTACATAATGAACCATTATGTTTTTATTACCTTAGAATGAGCAGTTTCTATCTACACACACCATGGTTCACCATTTTGCGATTTTTCGCCACGGTGAAGTCGCCATTTTGCGATTTTTCTAGCTACTCGCTGCTGTTTCAGACGACGACATCGTTGTCCGTGTCGGCCACTGTAGCTTCTCTATGTGCTTCGAAAGGGATAGCAATTCACAACATCACCACTAGATGTCGCTAAAATTTACACACTGAATCTTTAAATAACAACAACCACAAAACTCCTATTGACTTTGGATTTAAATTTTTACATTATTTTCTTGGATAAATCGACCCATTTATGTTAATAACATGTTTGTATTATCTGCAATAATGCACAAAATGGGATATTTGTAATGATGCACCTAATATGGTTTGTTAAATTGAAAATCTTATTTACTGAGCACAATGATGAAGACAGCGGAAAATGCAAACACATAATTTACCTCCTTAACACTGGCAGAATCATACACCAAAGTAGCAGGCGGCTTCAAGGAGTCACGTCAAAAACAGAGTTTATTTTGTGACCAGCTGACTGCACGTAATCCCTTGCATGTTAACCCTAAAATTACATATTTGACCCACATATTGATCAACCAGTGTCTATAAATCGAGTCATCTGTAGCCGTGTGTGAAAGAGCAAGCATCTAAAGCTGTTGACAAAACGTTACCAGCGGAAAAAAAACTAAACTGGCATTACCAATTATAATTTCCCTAGTGTGCCATGTCAAAAACCTGCAATATAACATACACCTCTTTGCAATTTAAATGCGGATAACACAGCATTCATGTAAAGATTATGTACGAATAAGTCCAGAAACTGTTTGTCCGTTCTGTCCCCAGGCAAGAACGACACTTTCTAAATTCCAAGGAAATAGGTGGTTCATTTCCTGAAAGTGACCTGCAGATGTTTTCAAACTACACCGGAAGAGCAAGTGGAATTATAATAGAAATGTCTGTGGAGTTCACATGGGTTCATTTGCAACCATCCTGTATGCGCTTAACCCCTAGGAGTCTGAGCTGTTTTGGGTAGCAACAACATGGGGTATAATATTTAAACATCAATATGAAGCAAAATTTGTTTTAAAAACATTGATTAAAATTAAGATACAATTTATACAAAACGAAATTCACTGTAAAAAAGGCAATTAATACTCAAATATAATTTCCATCTTAAGTTAATTTATGAGAGGCGTGCAATGCAGCAATAAGGCTATTGTCTGTTATATTGACTTCTTATAAAATAATAAGCAACTATATTAAAAACATTGATTAAAATTAAGATACAATTATAAAAAACGAAAACAGGCAAAATAAATCAGTCTTGCGTCATGTTGCATCAGGATTTATATATTTTTTTAAAATATATATTTTTTTTTTTGCGTTTCATATTCACAGATGCTAACTGAGCCTTTTAAACTTAGCCTACCTTACAGAATCAGCTTTCCCTGAGGAGAATTATTCCAGGATTATTACTCGAAGCGATGTATCTGAACCATAGCTTCACTAGTTGTGTTGCATGAGTTGAGGTGTGTGTGGGCGTCGACGCATGGATTGCCTGTATTTGAATCTGAATGACCACGCGGCCCGTGGGCATGGCCGCATTAGCAGGTAATGAGGCAGTAATGAGTTGACTGAAATCTCCCACTTTTCACACAGATTACATAAACACAGAATATTTGTTTTCGTTTTGATTTACATGATTTAAAACCTGGCATTTCAACGTTTCTTTAGTCATTTGTCTCATGTTTCTGTGTCAAATTCTCACTAAGCTACAGGTCATTTTCTGAAGAGAATCAGATTAGACATCATTGAGAGAGAGGCTGCAGATCACGAATCATGTTTGTTTCCCTTATTTTGCAAAAAGCACAACAATTTGTTTGTATTGTGACTGTACACAAAAAAAATAGAAACTTAACAGATTATAATGATGTATAACACTTGCCTGAATGATAAAAGTTATTTGAGTCTCTTTGGCACTGATAAGAAAAAAAGCAAGCCAATCACGCCGGCGTGACGGCCGACTCGAGAGGGTTAAAGGTCCCATGGCATGCCATTTTTCTATTATTTTATAATGTTTCCTGAGGTGTACTTATATTGTTAGTATGATTTTTACATCATAAAATGTCATAATTTAGAAATAAAAGGCATTTTTTCTATACTGCTGTTTGCCCTGTGGCTGAATGCCCTGTTTCAAGAGGCGTGTCTGCTGTGAGACTTCAGTAAAAACGCCCACTGTTGTGATTGGCTGACATCTTTGCATTTGAAATGAGCGGAGGGGGCGTGGTTTAACAAGGTCTACGACACACGAGCTGCTGCTAGAGAGACGGATGGACCTGAGTTCACTTCACATCAGTTCTCAGCATGTCTCAGTTCAGTGAACTGTTGTAGTTACTAGAATATACTTCAGGTTATTAGTTTATTTCTAGTCGGAGGGGCTGTCACTCATGTCAGAAAGTTAGTAACTTTAGTAAATTATGGATCAGCGCTGACTCGAGACGCGAACCGTTTAGAACGATTCAGTCCGATTTGGTGAACTGGTTCGGTTCACTAAAAAGACCAATTCAAAAGAATGATTCGTTCGCGAACCGGACATCACGGAGACGGAGCGATTGCTAACAAAGTTATTTATAGTAACTACTGAGTTGTGAGAGCGCTGTCTGTCAGCGCGAGTTTATTGTGTTTGTATCTGAGAGTTCTGAATGAACACGAGTCCCAGTCACGCCGAGTCCGTCTTCATCATTATTCTACCAACTTTGTAACACATGCAATGTACCATTACAGTGAGATGAACGAGTTAGTAAGTGTTGATTATAGTGTAGTGAAGTGCTGAAGTTGCGTGGCATCCTCTCTGCGTGTGACTCCGCCCTGCAGGCCTGCGGTTAATCAGCGTCTCATTCATGCGGGTATATTAAGGTGACTGTTTTGTCACCAAACATGGCGTTAATGTGTGACTGCCTTCCTAGCGCGTCATTTTCTTCTGCTGTCATTCTGGTGTTCTGGCTGGAGGTGAGTGTAGTGACTGTTTGTGATGTGTTGCTCAAGTTTATGGGACTTTAAACGCTTAACCGTGTTACTCGCGTCAGGTGCTGGGCGTTTGTTGATCAGCGCACGTTGTGCTGAGTGTTGGCCGCTATTGACAAATGCGCCGTTGCTGGAAATAACACCTGTTACATCTACACTGCACTCTGGCATATTGCTGCTTGGCTTCCTGGTAGGTCTCATTTCGGACTTTTTGTAGCCACACTTGTTTCAAATTGCATATATATTTGTATATATAGTTTGCTAATGGGGTTATCTGTGTATTCTAGCTTGCCTTTGTAAACCGTGTTCATCTCATTGCCGACGGACGAGTGGAGCGATCTCTACCTGATTGGTATGTGCGATCATTGTATAACCAGGATTTAATACAACGTATATTTTTAGCTTATATATAGGCTGTTTGCAGGTGAATTAAGTGGACAGTATAAGAGCACTTGAAGACTGCTGCTCGGATTGGGACGTTCATTCTGCTGTTTTGTTCCTGATATTTTAACTCTTGGTTCATCAACTTGTTGGCGTGCGTTTGCTTTGGTGCACAACTGCACCTTCGTTGATGTTTATTTAAGTTATGTCCCCTTGTTGTGATTTATTTCATGTATCTTTCTTTATTATGGTGTGATTTTATTTGATTTATCTTCCTTTATTGTGGTGTGATTTAGTTGATTTATTTGTCTTTATTATGGTGTGATTTATTTGATTTCTTTATTATGGTGTGATTGTTTATTTGATTAACTTCCCCGTATTTTCTGCTTGTTTTGGGGTTGCCCTTGTATGTATTTGTGTGGTGAATAATTCCTTTTAATAATCATTGTGAGTGATCCTCTGCCTGTCCAGGCGGCTGTGAGTGGAAATTGGCCTGCGACGCCGGGACAGGTTAGTGACCTGGTAAAAGGTTTATAACCAAATGCAGGGTTGAGCGGATCATATTTTTCTTTGTTGTTTTTGTTTATGGTGTCTGGTAAATTGGGCACCCCTGTGTAAGAGTTATTCTTTTTTTATTGTTATTTGTTTTCTTGTGTTTCAGGTATTGTGAGTCCGGAGCAGGAGGGCTAGTTGCCCTATTTGGTGTTGGGTTTTGATGCACCGTGTGTGTGTGATCCACCACCCACAGTGATTGATCTTGGTTGGCGTGAGTGTGCAGTGTCGTGCACGTGTGGGTGCCCCTTGCCCATTGCTGAGGTTGGCAAAGTCTGGCACTAGCTCATCCTGCTCTGGTAACCACAAGTCCTGATAGACTTTTCTTGGTGTTGTGAGTCATGACTGAGCCCAATTGCCTTGCATTTTAGTATTTTATTATTGTTGTCTAAATAAAGAACATTTTGTACTGTTTCACCCACGTCTCAGAGTCTCTGTGTAAAGGAGAATCGGACCTGTGTCCTTAATAGGATACTTCCCTGGCTTAGTGACCAGGGTGGCGTAGTCGACTCGTTTTCTCTTCTTGCTCAAGCTCTCTTATTCTTGAGCAACCTGTTGCCTGCCACAATAGCATTATTTTTAGATATGTTCCAATCATATGAAAAGCGTCAGTGACGTGCATTGAGTACACAGCGCAAACAAAGACACAACAGCAGTAATCGAATGTAATCCAGTTTATTGTGGGGATAGCTGGCTAGCCTAGCCGGATACCCTCACGCTTACCCCCCTTCTGCTTAATCTTGCGCCGTGTTTGGTGCCTCCGCTGTGGGCCAGATGCAGTACTGGGGGTCGGGGATGTTGAAGGCCGACCGGTCAGTGCAGCCCGAGCCTCGGCGTGCGTGAGGTTTATCTCTAAAGAGATGTGAGTCTGTCGATGTTGAGCAGAAACTCATGACTGTATGCACATTGTAGAACAGATAGACGCGACGAGGACGTACAAAAACACTGACTCACAAGATAGAAAACACGAAAATACCGTTCTGTCGGGAGAGAGAGAAGCCGTAGTGTGTGCAAGAATAATAAATAATTAGCTACACATAAGAAATCACTGATCACAGATCAGAAGGAACTGACAAAAGACTTCTGTTTTCATTTGTACATCCAAACACTGAGAAACTGCCAGCATTCCCTCGTTCACAAGCCATGATCTCTCGAGGACAAATATAGCGCTTGCATGGGCGGGCCAGATTCTCTGGGTGGAGGAAAGGGAGGTAACCGTTCCTGTGTGGACGTCATAACAGGAGACTTCAGGATTGGCTAGTCTGGCCTATGTCATTTTCTCAAAGGCAGAGAAAGACAGCCAGAACTCTGTTTTACACCGATCAACATTTCTATCCACTTGGGGACAATATTCAGGCTATAGGGGAACTCATATTAATGTTGAAATACCTCATAAAATGAAAATTTCATGCCATAGGACCTTTAAAAAGAGTTTCCCCTGCAACTGTTTCTAAAATTAAAATAAAACCGAACACTTGCCTGAATGATAAAAAAATGACAGAGTTATTTAAGTCTCTTTGGCACTGATAAGAAAAAAAGCGAGCCGATCACGCCGGCGTGACGGCTGACTCGAGGGGGTTAATATTGCAATAAATCAAGGTCAACACAATAGCCTCTTTAATGTCTACAAACTCTTGTCTCAGTTAACCTCAAGTGCACAAAATGGATATAAGTAAACCAATATCATTCAAAAAGGTCTCGTCAATATAGTGGAAAATAAAACAATGTTAAGTAAAATTAAATTGTCAACTTGCACTGGATGGGCTGGTTTTGGCTGCTGTGTTGACAAGTTTGGGTGAGTAAAGGTAAAGCACACAAGATATAGTACCTTCACTGCCCCTAGATAGCAATATCGCTTCTTTATAGCAGAAACAAACTGCCGCAGAAAAAGTTAGGTGCCATGCTAAATGTAATGTGTCATTGCATTACTCATAAAAAAATTATTGGAGTAAAAAGGACATTAACTTACTCAAAAATGTAGTCAAGTAGAGAGTAAAAGTTGCTCATATATTTGATACTCAGTAAAACTACAATGTAGTGAAAAAGATACTCAGGTACAGTAACTAATTACATTTACTCAAATACTTTACACCACTGCTGTTTGCTCACTGAATTGCCTCCACATTAAAGCGTACACATACATTTTAAATTAAATCTGTATATACAAACTTGGGTTCATAAATATTTTTTATTTAGTAAGGATGCATTGAATTGATCAAAAGTGACAGTAACGACATTTATATAATGTTACAAAATAATTTAAAATAAATGCTATTCTTTTGAACTTTCTGTCCATCAAAGAATCTTTGAAAAAATGACCCAGCACAACTGTTTTCAACTGATAATAATAAGAAATGTTTATTGAGCAGCAAATCAGCATATTTTAATGAATTCTGAAGGATCGTGTGAAAATAAAGACTGGAGTAATGATGCTGAAAATTCAGCTTTGCATCAGAGGAAAAAACTACATTTTACAAAATATTCAAATTTTAAATTGTAACAATATTTCACAATATTATGATTCTAACTGTATTTGATCAAAATAAATGCAGCCTTCAAAAAATAAAAATAAAAACCTTAACACCAACAAACTTTTGGTCTAGTCTAAATAAATAAATAAAAATAACAGGACAGGGTTTGATTTATATCCTTTGAATTGACTGGATTGTGACAAGGGGATGTTGCATAACAGAACACAGCCAGCAAATTGTAGGAAAAGGTTGAAAATGGGACTTTGCAACATTTTCAGATGACATGATAAAGTTGTATATTCAGAGCAAGATCTCTTTGAATGGCATGTGTTCGTTACTGTACAATGACAGCATGCCTCTGCTCACCCTCCATCCGGCGGTGTGCGCACAGGATCACTTCCCACAGTCAAATAAGCCGTCTCCATTTGAGCGGATGGCTGTTCTCCACAATCCTAATCCGCCAGGCGTTGGGCAGCATCGCTCTCCGCCTCTCACAAAGCCAAATACAGCATCCACACTGTCATGCTCTTATTTGCTATTCCTATCTCAGCTGTCAACACAGAAGGCTCTTCCTCACCCAGCAGAAGCGCTCGCTCCTGCGGCGCCAGGAACCGATGATCCATCATTTGTCAGGACCGTTGCTTTGTGAATTAAGTTTGCTATTCCTTACTGCTTGCGGCATCTTTAAAAACATCCTCCGAGACGGGAATCTTAGGTGGTCTCCTGCTGATGGGAAGTGAGGCGTTTTTTTTTTTTTTTTTTAAAGAAGGAACATCTTTCTCTTGCTGATGTTTCAAAGGAGGAACTTTTGGCCTTTAGTTTGTGCCTTTAGCCTCCGAGAAGCAGCCTTGAAAAAGCTTTAGGCAGGAGCGGCTTTACTTTGAGATGAATTCTGTGTGCGTGCGGCTGCTGATGATTTTCAACAGCAGGGAAACATGGCTTTTAAAAGGGTCAAGGCTCTTCAGACCTGTAAGGGACACTGCTATATATATGAATGACAGGTAGAAATACAAAGGTCTCAAAGTCAACAGTGACTTTGAGACCTTTGTATTTCTACCTGTCTACCTGTCTGGCTTTATCTAGAACAGAACAGGACTATCAAGTCAAGTCAAGTCAACTTTATTTATATAGCACTTTTAACAAAGCATATTGTTTCAAAGCAGCTTCACAGTGTTAAACCGGAAAATAATGCAGCATAATTTTATTCAGCCGTCTAGCCATTCTGGAGAAAACGGTTATGTCATCAGTTCATTTCAATTATCATACAGTGAAATTGTGGGCTTTAGATCAGTAATTTAGTTTATATGGTTAATTTAGTTTAATAATTAGATTTATTTGGATATTTAGTTGAAAAATTTAGAAAAATTTAGTGTCCCCAACTGAGCACGCCAAGCCAGAGGCAACAGTGGCAAGGAAACCAAAACCCCATCAGGTGACCCAATGGAGAAAAATAAACCTTGGGAGAAACCAGGCTCAGTCGGGGTGCCAGTTCTCCTCTGGCCAACTATGTGAGATTTAGAACTTAACTGAGAATGCCTTCAAATCAATAACAGAATTATTGAACTGAAACAGCAAACCAAGGGGAAAATTGGTTATTATATACACAACGAATATGTTTCTGTTGATGCCATCCAAGTTCATTGCTGTTCATTATTACCAATACAAACTGAATGGAGGAAATACACCAGGGTCCACATCAAATGCTCCAAGCAAACATGGTGTGAAAATGGCGTACAATAACAACATATTTTTTATAAAGAAGAAGAAAAAACAATAAGTCTATTTATTAAGTTATCCTAGCTATACTATTTAGTTATTTAGTATATATTTATTCTGTTATCACATAATATATTAGAAGTCTTTTTTCCATTCTTCTAGTGATCCTTTATGTTGTTCTTTATTTGGCCATGGTCCCTTTAAAGGTCCCATGGCATGGATTTTTTATTTTATTTTATAATGTATTCTGAGGTGTACTTATATTGTTAGTATGATTTTTATATCATAAAATGTCATAATTTAGAAATAAAAGGCATTTTTTCTATACTGATGTTTGCCCTCTGGCTGAATGCCCTGTTTCAAGGGGCGTGTCTGCTGTGAGACTTCAGTAAAAATGCCCACTGTTGTGATTGGCTGACACTTTGCATTTGAATTGAGCGGAGGGGGCGTGGTTTAACAAGGTCTACGAGGCACAAGGCTGTGCCAGAGAGATGGATGTCACTTCTCATCAGTTCTCTCAGCACGTCTCAGTTCAGTGAACTGTTGTAGTTACTAGCATATACTTCAGGTTATTTGTTTATTTCTAGTCGGAGGGACTGTCACTCATGTCAGAAAGCTAGTAACTTTAGTAAATGATGGATCAGCGCTGACTCCAGACGCGAACCGTTTAGAACGATTCAGTCCGATTTGGTGAACTGGTTCGACCGGTTCACTAAAAAGAACCGGTTCAAAAGAACGATTCATTCGCGAACCGGACATTAATGGATCAGAGACGGAGAGATTGCTAACAAAGTGATATTGTACTGAGTTGTGAAAGCGCTGTCAGTGCAAGTTTATTTTGTTTGTATCTGAGAGTTCTGAATTAACACAAGTCCCAGTCACGCCGAGCCGTCTTCCTCCTTATTCTAGCAACTTTGTAACACATGTAATGTACCATTAAAGGAGATGAACGAGTTATGAATAAGTGTTGATTATAGCATTATTTTTAGATATTTTCCTATCATATGAAAAGTGTCAGTGATGTGCATTGAGTACACAGCGCAAACAAATATACAACAGCAGTAATCCAGTTTATTGTGGGGATAGCTGGCTAGCCTAGCCCGGAGACCCTCCCGCTTACCCCCCTTCTGCTAAATCTCGCGCCGCGTATGTTGCCTCCGCTGTGGGCCAGATGCAGTACTGGGGGTCGGTGATGTTGAAGGCCGATCGGCCAGTGCAGCCTGAGCCTCGGCGTGCGTGAAGTTTATCTCTAAAGATGTGGCTCTGTCGATGTTGAGCAGAAAATCACAACCTTATGCACATTTTAGAACAGATAGATGCAACAAGGACGTACAAAAACACTGACTCACAAGATAGAAAACACCATTCTGTTGGGAGAGAGAGAAGCCGCAGCACGAACAATAAAGTTCTCTGTGAACTTGAATAATTAGCTACACATCAGAAATCACTGATCACAAATCAGAAGGAACTGAAAAAAGACTTCTGTTTTCATTTGTACATCCAAACACTGAGAAACTACCAGCATTCACTCGTTCACAAGCCATGATCTCTCGAGGACAAACAAATATGGCGCTCGCATGGGCGTACCAAATTCTCTGGGCGGAGGAAAGGGAGGTAACCGTTCCTGTTATGACATCATAACAGGAAAATTCAAGATCAGCTCATCTGGGCTGTCATTCTCTCAAAGGCAGAGAAAGACAGCCAGAACTTGGTTTACACCGATCAAAATTTCTAGCCACTTGGGGACAATATTCAGGCTAGGGGAACTCATATTAAAGTTGAAAAACTTCATAAAATGAAAATTTCATGCCATGGGACCTTTAAGAATCTTAGGTTTCAGTAAGGAGTCATGCCATGTGACTATTAATCAGGAAGTAATCAAGCATGGCACAGAGAGCAGTATGTTTTATTGTATTTAAGGCCTAGTACACACGTACACGGGTATTTTTATAACCAGAGTTTTTCCTCATCCGTTTTAAAAAACAATCGTGTCCACACAAGCACGGTTAAAAAAAATTATAATTTCATGTGTCTGTCCACATGAAAACGCAAAACCGCGCTATGATTGGCTGCCTGATTTCCACATGGGTCCCATCCACGGCACCGATGCACTGAGGGATGCCATGGGCCTCCACTCATGTAAACAAAAGCGATAACGGCGCACAATCTGACGTCAAACAAAGGAGAGAACGGCGAACACTTCGACTTACCAAGCCGAAATCTCCGGTTTCACCATCTACACGACAACGTTGTTTCTAAAAATCTTCACCCTGGCCGGAGTTTTCAAAAAAGTCCGGTTTCAGTAACCGGATACTGCGTTTGCGTGTGGACAAACAGCCAAACCGCGTAGAAAAAGTTACAGTTTTGAAAATACCCGTGTTCGTGTGGACAAGGCCTGAGTTGATCCTGTGATATCTGCATATATCTTATGCCTTTTGTAGCATTGTGGGTATGTATTGATTGCTTTGAACAATATCTACAATTGCAGAACATTATTTGGGGACAGTTACATTTTATAAAGTTGACAGTTAGAATTTTGTTATTTACTATCTTCATTACTGTTGTGCTATCCCTAGACCAGACCTTAAAAGTTCATATTACATATAAATAGTGATTGACTGCAGGTTAAAATATCATTGCATATATAATACATAATTTGTAACAGTAAAAACAGGGATTCAATTCATATAATTTGAGTTGATATATCTGTACATGTTAAAGGGCAAGCTAATTATTATGCTTATTAATGCTTATGTATGTGTGGCAGGTCTAACAACCTTTTTTTCCCCATCTGCGTGTAATTGATAATCCCGCCCCGTAATTACCCCATCAGTAGTAGTGGTACTGTATATAAACCGGCCCGTGAGCTGTAATAGCGTCACGAGCCTCCGCCCCCTTCTTTCGACGTCAACTTAGTCACCGTGCAGGTATGTCTGGTGGCTGGTGTTTGGGTTGTTGGTGGTACACTATAGTTAACGGTAGCTTTTTCCTTTTTAAAAACAGCGCGATGCACGGAACCCGGCGGCTGATATTGGCTGGCGTTATTCCGCTACAGGTATGTGAAGGCTGTTGGGATATGATTCTTGCGTTTGTGGGGTTATAGCAGCACGTTTGTTTGTGGCTAGAGGATTGGGCGAGCGATTCGGGTACCGCCAGTACGGGGATCGCATCACGTGATGGACTCGGTCATCCCGGTTCACACTGCACTCCAGATAGACTGAACGGGCTCGTAGCCTCCTAGTCATGTCTGTGCCTGTTGACGGATCCGTGTACTATACATCGCACCTTTTTACGGTATATTTATGTATTTGTATGGTTTGACTCCCCGTCAGACCTCAGAGTTATAAATGGATGTTATTGGGCCGGTTAGTAATTCGATTTATTTGGATATTTAGTTGAAAAATTTAGTGTCCCCAACTGAGCAAGCCAAGCCAGAGGCGACAGCGGCAAGGAAATCAAAACCTCATCAGGTGACCTAATGGAGAATAATAAACCTTGGGAGAAACCAGGCTCAGTCCGGGTGCCAGTTCTCCACTGGCCAATTAACAAACGGCGTATGATTATTATTCTGACAACTTTACAGGTCAGAGGTCATAATAGATCGGAATATTCGAAAGATCGGAGGCAACACACCGGAGACAGGTTTATTGAGGATGCCGTATTGATGAAACAATTATTAAAGTGCAATATTCGAAAGATCAGAGGCAACACGCCAGAGACAAGTTTTATTGAGGATGACATATCGATTTAACAATTATTAAATAGGAATATTCGAACAATCTGAGTCATCACACCGGAGACGGATTTATTGAGGATGCCGTGTCGATGAGGCAATTCCAGAGGGAGTCTAATTGACACGGTCGCTGCAGACACTTCGGTTTCATGCGTTGGTCATGTCTGGGCGCAGGTCCACCATTGTATCTGAGTTGATCCTGTGACATCTGCATACATCTGTTACGCCCTCTAGGCATATGTGTCTTGTTTTGTGTGTTCTGTTGCAGGAGCCTGCTTCCCCATTGGTTCATCCATTTGCATTTGCTCCAGCCAATCGCTGCCTGTCCTGTGATCAACCAATCGCACACGGGGACTTGAGATGATCCAGGGCAATAAAAACTCAAGATGGCTGCTATACCAGGATACCTCTTTTGTTTTGTACTGCTTGTGGTTTGGTTTTATGTAAAGCCTTTCAATTTGGTTTCCTTTTTTTTCTTTGGTTTCCCGTTTTTTGACTTTGTTAGGTCCCTGGACCTTTTTGTGTGTTTGTTGGATTTTGTTTTGAATTGGGAACAGGTTAGGGGCCCTGCACATTGCTGCTACACGTAGACCTTAACCCTGTGTAGTAACATCAGGTAAGGAGTGTTGCCACCTGTTGTAAGTTTTGGTTTTAGTTAGCGTAGGTAGTTTTTTTTGTTTCTGTTTTGTTTCTAGTAAGCTTTTCCTACCTTTATTAAGTGGACTTTTGGTTTTCCTTGTTTCTTTTTGTTGGCAACACTCTGGTTCCCTTTTCACCCTTTTTATTTATTTTAATTTTCTTTTCTGATGGACTGTAAATATGTAAATACATTTACCGATCCTCAGTAAAGCTTTACTTATTATGCTTCAAGCTTGGTTGATGGTTTGCTTAAGTCTTCCGTTCTCTGTGTGTTATGAGTTGTTCTAGTTGATTCTAGATCTAGTTTATGTTGATGTCCCGTACATACCTCTAGATTAGTTGGGACGTAACAACATCTTATGCCTTTTGTAGCATCGTTGGTATTAGGGCTGTCACGATATTAGATTTTTCATACCACGGTGGCCAAAAAAAAAAAATCACGATATCAATATATAGCAATATCTATAGAAACTTTTGGGGAAAAAGTAAAAATGTCAAATTAATTTTGACTTTGTTTATTTAGTTTTTCTTTTTTACCCAACGAACATAATTGGATACTGATAAACACAGGGTAATACTCTGTTACTGATAAATCTTCTTTGAAGCTCCCTGTGAAATAAGAGAGAAATGAGAGAAATACTGTCAAGTTCAACAGTATGATGAATAAATATTAACATAAATGTTATTGGCCATGGCTAGATTGCAAATACAAATACAAAAATAGACATTATGTAAATAGACATTCATTAATTAAAAGAAACTATGTGATCTGTGATCTGTAAAGAGATGTGCTTGCACTGGTGGAAGCAACACTAGTCCATGCTACTGCGACCATTAGACGGGCTCTGACTGGTGTTTAGAGTCTGTAGCAGCAGCAGTAGCAAGCGTTCCTTCAGCGCATCTCGGCATCTGCAAGAGTTATGGCCTTTTTACACCTGCTCACTTCATTCGTTTTCTATGATCAGATATCTATAATATTGTGAAGAGATCAGGAGTAAATGTCTTCCGAAATTCTTTCAAGGCGGATTTAAATCCGATCACTCAAACCAGAGCCACCGCTCCAACCACGCACTGCGCGTAGGGCACAAAGTGCCGAGGCGGGCTGCGGGCACCGCAAGAAAATGCAAGAAAAACATGCAAACGGCCGCCACAAGTCTCAGATGCTCAAAAACACAATCATCTTCATTAAAACTAATGAGACTAAATGCTCTTACCAGTGCTTAGGTCGCTCGTTCTCATATTGCGGCCTTTGATCTTGAAATGAGCTGATGATAAGATGCAGCTAAAATCTTTTGCTTTCGATGGCGTGACTCTGTTAAATGTGCATATTGAAGAACGGATTTATATTCATTTAGCTAAGAGGTTTAAGGTAAGACAACCTGCATGTTTTTTTGTTTTTTTATTTTGTTTATTAGTTTAGATTGTATAGCCCGTTTCGTTTGCAAGCTGCGAGTAGCATTAGCCTGCCTCAGCTTGTAAAAAATTTGTTTTTACTGTGGTGGTGATAGTAAACATTTAAAATAACATTGTGAAATGCTTGAATTGCTTTATATTTATGGATTTTATTATAGGAAAGACAAGTCAAGAGTTGATTTAAGAGGATAAATTGATCAAACTCACTGTCGGCCGCTTGGTCGTTACTTTAAAAAACAAAAACTCAAATTTAACAAACAAAAATTGCTCCAAACCTTTTTTCTAAATTAACTTAATCAATAAACAAAACAAAATATAACTACTTTGACATTAAAAACAAAGCTGAACTATTTTTATGGCTGCAACAGTGTGTAATAGGGAGGGAGAAAAAAAACACGGGCTCCAGTCAGACTTGGGACACTGGAGTATTTACGCATTATGTTATCATAAGAGTCCTATTCATTTTAAGTATTGTGGTTATCGCCCATACCGGTATATTGCCACACCCTAAATTAACACAATGTCAATATTTTGTGCCTTGAATATCACTGTTATTGCCAATACCGGTATATTGCGACACCCCTAGTGGGTATTTATTGATTGTTTTGAACAATATCTACAATTGCAGATCATTATTTGGGGACAGTTACATTTTATAAAGTTGACAGTTAGAATTTTGTTATTTACTATCTTCATTACTGTTGTGCTATCCCTAGACCAGACATTAAAAGTTCATATTACATATAAATAGTGATTGACTGCAGGTTAAAATATCATTGCATATATAATACATAATGTGTAACAGTAAAAACACAGGAATTTAATTCATAAAATTTGAGTTGATATATCTGTACATGTTAAAGGGCAAGCTAATTATTATGCTGATTATGCCTATGTATGTTTCAGTTTCACCTTTCCTTGCAACGTCAATAAACCTGTGGACAAGGAGACTTCAGAGTCTTGATGTTAGGGAAGAGTTTACCTGGCTGTCAAGTTATATACTGAGGACACCACAATATTCTATTGGCATTTCGGAATGCTTTTTATTTTATTTACCAAGGCCTTCCAAATAATTTTTACATCTAATCAGGGAATAAATGTGTAATTAGTTACATTAATCATTCTGTTAATCATTCCGTTATTTGACTGTTGAATCATAATATTCTGGCCAAATGGAACAGAATCTTCCCAACTTATTAGTTATTATCAGCAGCGTGGCAGACCCGTTGTTATTATCTGTAATATGAATATGAAATGGCACAATACAAAAGCATAACGAGGAATTCAAATGATCGTATATACAGCGATGAGAAAAAAATTCCTTTGCAGGCTCTTAATTTTCTTGTCTCCTCTCTATGAGCGACTGCAGAGTTCAAGGAGTACTGGATGTTTTGGCATGTTCTGACTGCCCGTTTTGCATAATGCAGTTTCACTAAATCTAAATGAGAGAGCTCTTAGCTGACTAAATGAAACCTTCAGCAGAGCAGAGCTGTTGAAAGAGGTCATGCTACAGATAGCAGCTGAAATACTCAATAAGCTTTCAGGGCGTCTTGAGAGCTGTCTAGAAACACAAGGCAGCGATGATTAGTAGAGATATTAAATGGGAGAAGTGTCGGAATGTGTGTTTGAAATGGTAGAAAAGCTGTAACTGGGAAACTCCAAATGAACGAGGTGTGAAAAATAGCCTAAAACATGGGTTTTCAAACTGGGGTCCGTGGAAAAGTCTAGAAAAAAACTGTAAAAAAAGAAATAAAACAAGTCAACCTTATTTATATAGCGCTTTTAACAATGCAGATTGTTTCAAAGCAGCTTTACAGTGTTAAACAGAAAAATAATGCAACAATTTTATTCAGCCGTATAGCCATTCTGGAGAAAACGGTTATGTCATCAGCTCTCTTTCGAGAGTACTCTCGTATTGAGTTTAGCTAAACGCTAGGGGAATTCCTTTTCCTCGAGATATTGAAGCAAATTTTTATCCTAAAAATACCATATAACACGCAGTGCAGCTGCACAGCTCTCAGCAGGAAGCTGCTGTGTGCTGATTGGCTGTGCCGCTGCCACTGCAGGAACCTATGGTGAGACCGCTGGGCGGGACGGACCAATCAGGTCCTTCTATATTCCCGCCACAAGGGGCAACAGAATTTGCATAGCCAAGGGTATATAAGACCCTGTCTCGCCAGGTTAGTCAGATTATTTCTTCTTCAGCGACTCACCTCGTTGAGCTCTGGATCGAAGCCTGCCGTCGACACGCACCCAGCGGAACTTGCAGCCTGAGGACGTCGGACTCTCCGCCTTCAGCCTGCCTTCCAGCTGCACCAACTGGCACATATACTTTATACAATACCATTTTGTGTGTTTGCCGTTGCTACACACTCACAAAAAGAGCCAAGACGTTGTTTCAAATGTCTCGTTCCTGCGCCTTGTGTAGAGGTTTTCTCTCGGATGAGGATTGGCACATCATCTGCGTGTCATGTCTCGGACAAGACCACGCGCAGGCTGCACTCAACCAGGGCGGCTGCCCGGAGTGCGACAAACTGGCGCTGCAGAGACCCTTCGGGCTCGGCTCGCCAGTTTCGACCCGAATCCCGTCCCTTGCTCTCAGCCTCTCGAGCCACGGAAAAAGAAACACCGCGACCAGAGGCCCCCGGAGCGCTCTGACGAGCACACGCCGGTCATTTCCCCGCGTGCCTCGCCATCGCCTGTCATGCTCGTCGAGGAACAGCACAGCTCCCCTCGTTGGCGGCTGCTACTGTTTCCTTCGGCGGACCGGAGGAGGAGGAGGATGACAGCCTTTCGCTTGCTGCATCTGAAAGCGGGTGGTAGGATACCGTCTCGGAGCACGCTACTTCGACGCGGACTGCCAGCGGCGGCAAAACCTCAGTGGACGCTGAGCTTATGCGCCTGCTCACTATGGCCGTGGACGACCACGGCATTGACTGGTCTCAACCCGAGGAGCCCACGAGAAGCAGACTGGACGAGTGGTTTTTCGGGAACCGTCGGCAACCGACCGCTCAAAAGCCCGCTCCCTTCTTCCCAGAAGTCCACGAAGAACTATCTAAATTGTGGAAGGCGCCATTTTCGTCTCGCGCCAAATCCTCTTTTTCTCCCGCACCCTCGGTGGTTGATGGCGCTCAGAAAAAAGGATACCAAGCTCTTCCTCCCCTCGAGGAAGCCGTCGCTGCACACCTTTGCCCGCCCTCCACCAGAGGATGGCAGTCAAAAGCTGTGCACCCATCTAAGGCCTGCCGCACTACTTCCAGCCTCGCCGGTCGAGCATACGCCTCCACCGGCCAGGCGGCCTCAGCGCTACACTCTATGGCGGTGCTTCAGGTCTTCCAGGCCAAACTCCTCCGTTCCTTGGCTGAGTCTGTGCCTGATAACGAGGCTCAGGATCTGCGTGGCGCCACTCGATTAGCAGATGTATGGCCAACTTGACGATGTTGGAGCGCCATTTGTGGCTCACCCTAACCGAGACGAAAGACTCGGACAAGACCGCTTTCCTAGACGCGCCCATGTCGCCTTCAGGACTATTCGGTCCCTCCGTGGTTGGGTTCACGGAACGCTTCACAGAGGCGCAAAAGGCTTCACAGGCAATGCGACATTTCCTGCCCAAGCATTCCAGCTCCTCTGCTAGAGGAGCTCCTCTGCTAGCTCCTCTGACCAGCCCAGCCCACCAAGGCGGCGCCACCAGCTCACCAGCCTCGCGCGGATGCTAAGCCCGGACAGCGTTCCCGCTCTACGAGCCGCAACAGACCGCCGGAGCGTCGAGGTCCCCGACCCAACAATGTGTCGAAACCTGAGCCGCCGAAGCCGTCCTAGCCAGAGGCACAAAGAGAAGGTGGATAACACCCGCTTCGGCCGGTTTACCACCTCGCTCTCTTCAAAAACGTTCCCCAGCTCCCTTCAATCAGGTGGCTGGGAACATCACATACACAGCCAACGAGCCCGCAAACAAACGCGCTCGCCTGTACACAAACGCCGTTTTCACGGCGACCCATATGAGTCACAAAAATAGTTTTTTCTCTGTAGGCAGTGTGCCAGCATTAAAGCATGTACCCCTACACTCAATCACTCCCCCATGTTCCCCAGCCCCCTGCACTCAGGTGGCTGGAAACACTATCCTCACAGTCAACGAGCCCGTGCTCAAACGCGCTCGCCTGTACACAAGCACCAATATTCTATGTCCCCCGGCCCCCTGCACTCAGGCGGCGGGAAACAATTCCCTCATAAGCGGCACTTTAACGCAACATTATCGGGCCACCGAGTCCCTGTTACTCAGCAACTCGCCCCACAAATTAATTCAGCCCCTGGCTTCAAAGGCCGAGGCCTGGCAGGCCATTCCCAGCATTTCAAAATGGGTGTTGAACATAATAGAACAAGGTTACTCGCTACAGTTTGCTCGCAGACCATCGCGCTCTCGCGCCGTGGAAGAGACAACGGTGAGAAGCGACACAAGTCACGTGCTTCGAACCGAAATGTCAAAACTGTTAATGAAAGGGGCGGTGGAAGTCGTACGAGTCGGGCTTTTACAGTCGTTACTTCCTTGTACCAAAAAAGGACGGTGGTCTCAGGCCCATCCTAGATCTCAGACATCTGAACAAAGCCCTTATGAAGCGCCCGTTCAGAATGTTGAAAATGGACCAAATCCTCGCGCACATTTGCCCGGGAGATTGGTTTTTCACTGTGGATCTAGAGGATGCCTATTTCCACATACAAATAGCCCCTCATCACAGGCCATTCTTGAGATTCGCCTTCAAGGGGAAAGTTTACCAATACAGGGTGCTACCCTTTGGTCTATCTCTGGCTCCCTGCACGTTTACGAAGTGCATGGAAGCGGCGCTAACCCCGCTGAGGCTTCGGGGAATGAGAATTCTCAACTATCTCGACGACTGGCTCATAATAGCTCAGTCAGAGATACAGTTATTTAACCACAGATCTTGGCTTTTCAACCATTTAAAATGCTTGGGCCTCAGAATCAACGTGGCAAAGAGCTCATTGTCTTCCACACAGAACGTTTCGTTTCTGGGAACGGTGTTAGACTCACTGCAGATGAATGCGTGACTGACGTCACAGCGCGCGCTCTCTGTTCAGAACCGAGCGGTTTCCCTCAGGTCCGGTGCACTCACTCCTCTCAAACACTTTCAGAGGATTTTGGGTCTCATGGCCTCGGCGGCGCCAGTTCTCAGACTAGGTCTGTTACACATGCGCCCCCTACAGCGCTGGCTGAATCGCCACGTTCCAGCTCACGCATGGCTCTCGGGCCGATTAAAAAACAAGGTAGACCACAGCTGTGTGTTGGCTCTGGCTCCTTGGAAAAATCCTGTCTGGTATCAGACGGGCGTGAGCTTGGGCACTGTTACAAAGTGGAAAGTTATCTCGACAGATGCATCCAACCTAGGTTGGGGAGCCCTTCATGAGGGCAGGCCAGTCTCCGGTCTCTGGTCAGACTCAGAGAAGAGCCTTCACATAAACTGTCTAGAGATGAAAGCGGTCACACTATCGCTAAGAGCTTTCCTTCCGTACATAAAGCACCACCATGTCCTGATCCGAATGGAAAGCAGGTCAGTGGTAGCCTATATAAATCGCCAGGGCAGTCTAAGATCTATCGGTCTGCACACAATGGCGGAAAAAGTCCTAATATGGGCAGAGCGCAACCTGAGTTCGCTGAGAGCGACTCATGTGCCAGGCATTCTGAATCTGGGTCCGGACATGCTGTCAAGGGACAAAGTGTCCCCAGCAGAGTGGTCTCTTCACCCACATACGATTCAGACAATTTGGGGCAGGTTTGGAGAGGCAAAAGTGGATCTTTTCGCCTCACAAGACAATGCTCAATGCCTAATATATTTCTCCAAGCACAAGGATGCGTTGGCCCACGAATGGCCCAACCTTCCTTTTTATGCTTTTCCCCCAATCTCAATGTTACCTCAGGTCATAGAGAGGATCAGGGAAAGCAAGTGCGCTGTGCTTTTAATAGCTCCCCTTTGGAGAAATCAACCATGGTTCGCACTGCTAAGTCGGATGTCAGATACATCTCCGTGGCCAATACCGCTGAGGAGAGACCTCCTCATGCAGGCAAAACGGCAGATCTGGCATCCCCGTCCCGATCTATGGGCGCTTCATGTCTGGCCCATCAACGGGTACATGAGAACCTCTCTGAAAATGTTTTAAACACTATTTCTGAAGCTAGAGCCCCCGCGACCAGGCGGCTCTATTCAGGCAAATGGTCAGTCTTTTCGGACTGGTGTAAAGCACCCCACATAATTGTGAAGTGTCAGAAGTGCTCACTTTTTTACAAGAGCTACTGGACGCGGGTCGTTCCCCCTCCACGCTCAAAGTTTATGTGGCTGCTATAGCAGCGTATCACATTCAAGTGAACGGACTGTCACTGGGAAAGAACGATCTTATCGTGCGCTTTCTTAAAGGGGCTAGAAGGCTTCACCCACCTCGCCCCCCTTCAGTCCCTATATGGGACCTGTCCACGATCCTGGATGCTATGAAAGGCTCTACATTCGAGCCTCTGCATTCGGTGAGCTTAAAGCTCCTATCACTAAAGACCACTTTTCTGCTAGCGATCGCATCAGTTAAGCAGGTGGGTGATCTGCACGCGCTCTCAGTGAGCGCCTCTTGTCTGGAATTTGGGCCAAACGACTCCAAAGTCGTCCACAAACCAAGGCATGGATATGTACCTAAAGTGCTTTCAACTCCGTTCAGAGCACAGGTCATTTCACTTTCAGCACTCTCATCATTGTTAGATGAGGAAGATGCTAATTTGCTCTGTCCTGTCAGAGCGCTGAGAATATACATAGAGCATTCCGCTGCTTACAGGCAAACTGAACAGCTCTTTGTGTGCTTTTGCGGCCACACCCGCGGGTGCGCGGTTACAAAGCAGACCTTGTCGCGATGGATAGTGGATGCTATCTCGCTGGCTTATGAGTCTAAAGATCTCAGCTGCCCTATAGGCATCAAAGCCCATTCTACTAGAGGCATGGCCTCATCGTGGGCTTGGTCTACTGGCATTTCTCTGAATGATATCTGTGCGGCGGCAGGCTGGGCCTCCCCGTCCACTTTTATCAGGTTTTATAATTTAGATGTCCCTGCCTTACAGGCTTCTTGCTGTGTAATACATTTAACCCCTTAAGGCTCGACAGTCTGGTCTGGGTTAAGTATTTGTATAAGTCATAAGCACATTCCTTATACGACTCGAATTGTCTGGTCATTCATTATTCTTGGCCCGACTATGTCTGGTCTACACATATATATATATATATATATATATATATATATATATATATATATATATATATATATATACTACACGTATCTTGCGTGTTATTCTCATTAAATGGCCCGACTCAGGTCTGGCTCATATTGAGACTTTCATGATATCATATTACGGGCCCACTTAGGTCGGCTTGGGTATGGTGTCTCCGGGCTTCAGAGCCGTTAAGCGAGCACGGCGTTTTGCATTGGGTCCCCTAGCATTTAGCTAAACGCAATACGAGAGTACTCCCGAAAGGGAACGATTCGGTTACTAACGTAACCTCGGTTCCCTGAGAAGAGGGAACGAGTATTGCGTTTGCTTGCCGTGCTTTGCTTGCTCAGGAGTCGCTTCAGTCGATTAACCTGACTAACCTGGCGAGACAGGGTCTTATATACCTTTGCTATGCAAATTCTGATGCCCCTTGTGGCGGGAAAATAGAAGGACCTGATTGGTCCGTCCCGCCCAGCGGTCTCGCCATAGGTTCCTGCAGTGGCAGCGGCACAGCCAATCAGCACGCAGCAGCTTCCTGCTGAGACCTGTGCAGCTGCACTGCGAGTTATATAGTATTTTTAGGATAAAAATTTGCTTCAATATCTCGAGGAAAAGGAATTCCCCTAGCGTTTAGCTAAATGCAATACTCGTTCCCTCTTCTCAGGGAACCAAGGTTACGTTAGTAACCGAAGCGTTCATTTCAATTATCATACAGTGACAGTGTGGGCTTTAGATCAGTAATTAGATCAGTAATTTAGTTTATATGGTTAATTTAGTTTAATAATTATATTTATTTAGATATTTAGTTGAAAAATTTAGAAAAATGTAGTGTCCCCAAATGAGCACGCCAAGCCAGAGGCAACAGTGGCAAGGAAACCAAAACCCCATCAGGTGACCTAATGGAGAAAAATAAACCTTGGGAGAAACCAGGCTCAGTCAGGGTGCCAGTTCTCCTCTGGCCAATTAACAAGCAGTGTATGATTATTTTTCTGGCAACTTTACAGGTCAGAGGTCATAATAGATTGGAATATTCGAAGGATTGGAGGCAACACGCCGGAGACGGGTTTATTGAGGATGATGTGTTGATTTAAGAATTATTCAATTGTAATATTCGAACAATCAGAGTCATCACGCCGGAGACGGGTTCATTGAGGATGCCGTGTCGACGATGCAATTTCAGGGGAGTCTAATTGACACGGTCTCTGCAGACACTTCAGGGGAATGCGTTGGTCTTCTCTGGGCGCAGGTCCACCATCTGATCTGGATACGGCCCGGATCCAGCTGACTGCAGTAAACCTCGGGATAAAACAGAGAGACTATCATTACCGTAGATGCCATTCTTCTGATGATGTAACGAGTACATCAGGTGTTATGGGAAGTGTTCCCGGTTATGGCTGACCTAGTTAATGCAGCCTAACAATCATTTCATTGAAAAAGTGTTTTATGTGTATGCCACAGTAAAGAGATGTGTTTTTAGTCTAGATTTAAACTGACAGAGTGTGTCTGCTTCCCTTACAATGTTAGGAAGACTGTTCCAAAGTTTAGGTGCTAAATAGGAAAAGGATCGACTGCCTGCAGTTGATTTCGATATTCTCTGTATTATCAACTGGCCAGAATTGTGAGACCGCAGTAGACGTGATGGAGTATAATATGTTAAGAGCTCGCTCAAGTATTGGGGAGCTAAACCATTTAGTGCTTTGTAAGTAATAAGCAAGATTTTAAAATGTATGCGATGTTTAATAGGGAGCCAGTGCAGTGTTGACAGAACTGGGCTAATATGGTCATACTTCCTGGATCTAGTAAGAACTCGAGCTGCTGCGTTTTGGACCAGCTGGAGTTTATTTATTAAGCGAGCAGGGCAAAAAAATAATAATTAGATTAAAATAAATGAGTAAATCTATAAATTAGATATAAATAAAAAAAATTATAACTTTATTTGTTAGTTATTAATCTATTAAATAAGTTAAATGAGATTAAAATAAATACAAAACAAATGATTAATATAAATAAATATAATAGATTAAAATGTAATAAGCAAAATAAATAAGCAAGAAATAATAATACATTACTACATTGAGTATAACCAAATAATAATGTAACTAAAACTAATTTTAGATTTATAATATAATATTTTTTTTTTGTCTATAAATTGAGTGTTCATAAAAGACGGATGCCTTATACATTTTAGGATGGGGGTCCCTGGGGGTCCCTAAAACACAGGGATGATTATAATTGGGGATCTGTGGCATCTAAATGATTGAAAACCCCTGGCCTAAAATACCAACATCTATTTATTACAATCACTTTACAAAATAATATATTTAGAGGGCCTGAATTTCGGCATGGGATTGTGGATATTGCAAATAATTTCACTCGTTCTGCATACTTAAAAGGCAGGAAATTTGAGTCGCAAACATTTGTTCACTATATATCACGTAGGCTATTGAGTAAATTAATACACAATATCAGATCAAATCAGTAATTTGGAGTGATTCAGCGGTACCGCGACTTCTCTCTCTGTCTTATGAAGCACAAATGCACTACAAAGTGAGCTGCACGCTGCGATGCAAGACATTCACTTGCATTTCGGGACAGTTGACAGAATTACACACAAAGCAAAGTCAGTTAGGTCTTAATTGAACATAGTTGAGAAAGAAAAAATGTTTGATCCGTGCATTCACTCCTATGTCAAGTGACAGGAACCTCATAAACCTGCTGCTGTATGTGTCATTAAAGGTGTCAAATTATGCTTTTTAATGTTTTCCTTTTCCTTTAGTGTGTAATGCATCTGCTTGTGTATGTGTAAAATATGCACAGTTACAAAGCTCCCACAAAAGAGATTTATTCTAACAGAGAACAATCCTGCCTAATACGCCTCGATCGAAGTCCAGATATTACTTCCTCAAACGCCTACGTCATGGTTGCCCTGCTAGCTTAATAAATAAATTACAGCTGGTTCAAAACGCAGCAGCGCGAGTTCTTAATAGAACCAGGAAGTATGATCATATTAGCCCGGTTCTTTCAGCACTGCACTGACTCCCTAATCTTGTATAAATGTTAAAATATTGCTTATTACTTACAAAGTACTACATGGCTTAGCTCCCCAGTACTTGAGCGAGCTCTTAACGCATTATACTCCATCACGTCTATTGCGGTCTCAAAATTCTGGCCAGTTTGATACCTAGAATATCAAAATCAACTGCTGGCGGTCGATCCTTTTCCTATATAGCGCCTACTTCAGTCCCTATTCCCTAGCATTGTTTGGGAAGCAGACACATTCTGTCAGTATAAATCTGGGCTAAAAACATATCTCTTTACTATGGCATACACATAGAACATTATCACTTTCTATTCTTTAAATCAGTTAAATAATTGTTAGGCTGCATTAACTAGGTCTGCTGGAATCATGAAGGTGAATTGACTTGAATTGTAGTATTGTCGTCATGTCGCGCTATTTTTATTCTATTATTTTATTTATTTTTTGCATTAGGTTTATTAACCACCCTTTTTTTTTTTTTTAACACGCTTCACTCAAGTCCTTTCCGCTCCGTGCGAGTTGCTTCTCTCCTGTCTAAAGACATAAAGCACTACAAGAGCTGCAGATTACACTGTAATTTTAATAATAGTAGCAAAAACAAGGTGAGCAGCAAAAAAAAAATATTCGCTAAAATGCTTCAGAAAACGAGAATGCAGCAAATATAGTTATTTTTATCTGTCATTCATGACTCCGGTCTCCGGCCATTCAAACCAGGTTTGTGACGAGATTTATTTATTTTTTACATTTAGCATTAGGCTTGTTAATAAATAATAGTCTACAATATACACAATCATAACATAAGTGAAGTGTGAAGTGAATAACACTGATTATCTCTTCATCACGGCACCTGTTAGTGGGTGGGATATATTAGGCAGCAAGTGAACATTTTGTCCTCAAAGTTGATGTGTTAGAAACAGGAAAAGGGGGCAAGCGTAAGGATTTGAGCAAGTTTAACTAGGGGCAAATTGTGATGGCTAGACGACTGGGTCAGAGCGTCTCCAAAACTGCAACTCTTGTGGGGTGTTCCCAGTCTGAAGTGGGCAGTATCTATCAAAAGTAGTCCAAGGAAGGAACAGTGGTGAACCGGCAACAGGGTCATGGGCGGACAAGGTTCATTGATGCACGTTGGGAGTGAAGGCTGGACAGACAAGCTACTGTAGCTCAAATTACTTAAGAAGTTAATGTTGGCAGTGTGATGCTTTGGGCAATATTCTGCTGGGAAACCTTGGGACCTGCCATCCATGTGGATGTTACTTTGACACGTACCACCTACCGAAGCATTGTTGCAGACCATGCAGTACACCCTTTCATGAAAAAAGTATTCCCTGGTGGCGGTGGCCTCTTTAAGCAGAATAATGCGATAACTTTAACAAAATAAGAGATATCATTCAAAATGCATGTTATTTATTTTATTTTTTTTAATTAAAAATGTTGACACAAGACAAAAAAAAAATTTGCTGAAATTAATAGAATGACCCCATTCAAAAGTTTATGAACCATTGATTCTTAATACTGTGTGTTGTTACCTGGATGATCCACGGCTATTTTTTTTTGTTTTGTGATGGTTGTTCTTGACAACCATCTTGTTTGTTTGTCCTGAGCAGTTAAACTGCCCACAATTCTTCCGAAAAATCCTCTAGATCCTGCAAATTCTTCAGTTGTACAGCATCTTTTGCATGTTTGAACCCTTTCCAGCAGGGACTGCATGATTTTGATATCCATCTTTTCACACTGATGACAATTTAGGGACTCAAACACAACTATTAAAAACTTAATTTGTCTTCTGGGAAACATGTAAGTATCATTTGTTGATTCCTAAAGGAGGACTAAATGAAAAAAATATATATATTTAAACAAAATAAGAAAAAATTGGACCATCCTATTAAAAAGATTTCACTTAATGCATCATGTTTCCTTCTGGAGCATCAGTGAATGTTTGAACCTTTTTTAATAATTTTAAAGTCCCTCAATTGTCCTGTGTGAAAAGATGGATCTCAATATCATACAGTCACTGCTGGAAAGGGTTCAAATATGCGAAAGATGCTGGAAAACTGAAGATTTTTCTGAAGAACATTGGGCAGTTTAACTACTCAGGACAAACAAGAGACTCAAGAACAACCATCACAAAACAAAACAAAAAACAGCAGTGGATCATCCAGGGATCAACACAGTATTAAGAATCAAGGGTTCATTAAAGTTTTGAATGGAGTCATTTTAATATATTTAACTATTTGTTTTTGTCTCGTGGACTATACGTCAACATTTTTTAATGTAAAATATCTTATTCAAGACAGGGTAACACTTTATAATAACTACACGCTATGAAGCATTAGTTAAGCATTAGTAAATATTTAATTCATCATTCATAAAGCATTAATAGACATAAATAGGCAGTTTATAAATGCAGCTATAAATGCTTTATTCTTGGTTTATAAGCATATCTATACTGTGTTTAATTTTCATACATTATAAATGATCAATTTATCATTTCTAAATTAAGTATTACATCATTTACAAACCAGTTTTTAGGAGTTGTCAGTGGTTCATATGATAATTTAGAAAGTGTAAGTAAATGATTAATAAACTATTTAAATGAACATTTATACATATTATTTAGACATATAGTAATAGTTACTCAGTGTGTTAATACATGCTTTATTAACATGTATTTCCACTGTAATTCATGATTAATTCAGGTAGTTATAAAACATTTAGTAGTTGTTAGTTAACTATTTTTGTGAGCTCATCTAAAGTGAGGACTATTTATGCCTCGTAAAGCTTTTACAAAGGGGATATAAAGGCTCAGTTCTCTTCTGCACTTCTGTTCTCTAATGTTTTAAAGTTAATGTTTTGACACTGCAAAAATATTTTATTATATTATTATTGTTTTATCTAAATTGTATTTGTTGTATTTTGGCACTCCTGTAATCCAGTGTGATCCACTGATACATTTTTATTCAGCAATGTTTACACTTTACATAAATGTATTTTTATATCAGATTGCAGAGGCTTAGTTTCATTTGACTGCAGTTATGGTTTCTGGCGGTCTACAGGAATATTATTTTCTATGACATTAAATAGGTTTAATTTTAATTTGATATTAAGTTACTAGTTGTACAGTCTCCATTTTTGGATTTTTAAATAAATATGTCTATGTGCTATATTCCTCCTGTGTTGTATTTTGTTTCCTTTATCTGTTCAGAAGAGAACCAAGCCTTTAAATCTTTGTAAAAGCTTTACGAGGCATAAATAGTCCTTACTTTAGATGAGCTCACAAAAATAGTTTACCGACATCTAGTAATTGTTTTATAACTACTTGAATGAATCATGAATTACAGTAGTAATACATGTTGATAAAGCATTTATTAACACCCTGAGTAACTATTACTATATGTCTAAATAATAAGATGTATAAATGTACATTTAAATAGTTTATTAATCCTTTACTTACACTTTCTAAATGATCATATGAATCATTGACAACTCCTAAATAAATAATGTAATACTTCATTTAGAAATTATAAATTGATAATTTATAAAGCATGAAAATACAATTATTAAACACATTATAGATATGCTTATAAATCAAGAATAAAGCATTTATAGCTGTGTTTATAAACTACTTAATGTATATTAATGCTTTATAAACGATGAATTAACAATTTACTAATGCTTAACTAATGCTTCATAGCGTGTGGTTATTATAAAGTGTTACCCAAGACGGTACTAAATAAAAAATAACATGCATTTTGTATGATCTCTCATATTTTGTAAAAATTATTCACATTTTCACAGATTCTGCAAGGGGTTCACATTCTTTTTCTTGCAACATAAATATATATGGACCTCTAGGAACTTTAATTGAATACAGTATGTGAAAAATAATGTTTGTTTTTTTGTTTTTTTTTACATTAATGCATGTTCAAGTATTCTATTACAGCCAATAAACAAAATAATGACCCTTAAAATAGCATTATATGACCCCTTTCATGTTAATGAAAAAAAATGAGAAAATCACTCACTGCTCTTGACTGAATAACTTTTGCAATATTAACCTGTTAAACTGCAACCCCACTTTGGGGCTCACAGCTGAAAACGACCTACCTGAATTAAAACAATTATAGCTCCTGAGAACAGTGTGCTACAGGCACAATTAAGGTATCTTTGGAAAGAAGACACTTGGGACTCTACTAAAAAGCAATCAGAGTTGATAATTCTCAAACAGATAAAAAATTATAATAGTTGAAATGCCTCAAAAATTATTTGCACTACACAGAATGTTGTATTATTTCATGTAAAAATATATGAAAATAGACCTGGAGGAATCCAGTTCAGTTATGGATTGAAAGCCACACGACTTATCAGTTTATATTTCAAGTTTGAGGAAGATATAATGAAAAATGTGGTTCCTGCAAGCTTTTTTCCAAGACTATGTCTGTTCCATTTCTCCCTCCGCCTGCTTGAGGCACATCCCCAGAAATGACATCTCCCAACTAAAACAATTGCAGTTGCTAAACAATTTGCACTACATGCACAATTTAGACATCTTTAAAAAGAAGACACTTTAGAGTTTATTACCCAAACATTAAAGTAGAAAAAAACTTAGAAAGACAAACAGTTATAGAAGTTGAAGTGTCTTGAAGATGATTTGTGCTACAATGAACACTTTATTATTTGATGTAAAAATATATGAAAATAAGCCTGGAGGAATCCAGTTAGTTAATGAATTGAAAGGCAAAAGTCTCATCAGTTTATATTTAAAATTTGACGAAGATATCATGAAAAATGGGGTTCCTGCATGCTTTTTTCTAAGAATATGTCCAGGTGCCAAGAAACCTACAGGAGACTTGATAACCTAATGTTATGAAGTGTACTGCAAGCTGTTTTAGCCATCATATATGATGCTTGAATGCTTTTTCAACTATAAAATAATAGGCAGAACCATAAGACTTTGTATTAGTGATTTATTTGTACAACAGAACTTATAAAAATATAATAAAAATGAAATATTAATAAAAAAGAGCTAAACTTCTTTGCAACTGAAAATACAACAAGTAATATAAGTATAATAACTATAAATATAACTAGTAATATAAATAACAATATAATATAAATATATAGCTATAAAAACACACACAATTTGCAAATGTAAAAAAAAAAAACATTTACTGGCCTTTTACTGGCGGATTCAGGTCTACAACAGCAAGTGCAGATCTTGAAGAATCTGAAAGCGTTCTTCTCTTTTCTGCTGGTTGGCTGGTGCTTGGATGCCATAGCTCATCTGAAGACTCAACCTGATGCCTGTAGAATGGCAAGGAAAGGAATGAGAATTAGCACTGCATGTCCTATTTCTGTATAGTTTGCCCATTCAATCAACAATCACACTGTCATCATTCACTCTAATTACAGGCCATCCCATGAACAATGAAACTGATGGGCAGTCGGTTAGACAGCATTCATATTGACGGCGGCCCATACATTCTCACACAGCCCAAGCATCAATCTAACGGCCGGCTATACAGTGAGCATTCATATTGACGGCGACCCATACATTCTCACACAGTCCTACAATCAATATAATGGCCTGTGATACAGTGAGCATTCAACAATCACACAGATGGTCGGCCGTCCAGAACTTTTCTTTTTTCGTCAATTTGTTTTTGTAGCACAGGGGAAAAAAATGCATTTTATATATTATATATATATATATTTTTTTTTTCTGTGTGTGCTAGAAAAAATGCTAAATATCAGTATATGTATAATCTATACTGGTATATTGTAATTTTTCTAGCACACAGGAAAAACATAAAATAAATACAGTCTCAATATATATATATATATATATATATATATATATATATATATATATATATATATATATATATATATATATATATATATATATATATAAACAATTACATGTGTTATATATATATATATGTTTTATTTACACACACATGGGGAAAAATTATATATACTTTTTCCCCATGTGTGCTAGGAAAAATGCAAAATATCAGCATATGTATAATGCATACTGGTATATTGTAATTTTTCTAGCACACAGGAAAAACATAAAATAAATACAGTCTCAATATATATATATATATATATATATATATATATATATATATATATATATATATATATATATATATATATATATATATATATAAACAATTACATGTGTTATATATATATATATATATATATATATATATATATATATGTTTTATTTACACACACATGGGGAAAAATTATATACTTTTTCCCCATGTGTGCTAGGAAAAATGCAAAATATCAGCATATGTATAATGCATACTGGTATATTGCATTTTTTCTAGCACACAGAAACAATAAAATACATACATTCTCACACACATTCTCAATATACATAAACAACTACACATAGCAACTCACCGGTATATTATTGGATCAACTTCTCTGTCAACAAGCACCGTCACCGCTGTGTTCACTCTCCTTTTTCACATCGCTGCTTCGAGTGAGCTCAAATAAAGCATTTCAGCACAATAAAAACTTCTTTTGACGATCCATTGGATAATACATTCCGTCCAGTTAGTAAGATTAGCAAACAGTTACTACAAAGAGACCTCTGTTTGTTTACTAGCGCGTTAGCTTTTAGCTGTCAGATGGGGGGTGTCAGGCTCGCTGCATCTCGTCGGAGATAGCGCCACATTGGCACATTCAGATGAATAAATATTCACGCCCATGTGACAAACATACACATGCAAGGTCTCGTTGGAATCGTGTGCTCATTGGCTACATTTTCTGTCAGTCATGACGATTCAATGCTTTTATTGGCTCCAGATAAACAGACATTATCATTGGATGAGCACGTCATGACATCAGATAAAACGATCGCTATGGTTGGATATTTTTGACTATATCGCGGCTATCTTTGCATGTTTTTGAGTGGGGTTAGTTGGATTTTGTTCGTAACATTCTAAGCTTTAAACCCATGCCACTTTATTCTACCGGGAGACTGTTTTTGGTGCATTATTTTATTGCATAACAGTCTAGTATGATACTTCGCTCCGCAGAAATGCAATGTAAACAAAGGATTAACCATCAATATTACACCGTTATTGTTTCGTTGGATTAAAATGCTCTATGGGATGTTATTCAGTGGACCCTCACCTTTCCATTCGTTCTGGAATTGTTTGCAATGGATGCGTGTTTGGCTCGTAATTAGGACACTAAAGGTATGTACTCTGTTTTTATTTATAAAATCGTTGATGTGTATTGCTTACATTGATGCAAAAATACAGCCGTTATAAGCTTTTCAATGAAAAACAGTGGTCTGTCCTCGATGCTTGAGGTTTAGACCTTTAGAATGATATATAGTTTGTCAAGATTAATGATGTTTTTTTACGTTAAATCTATTAACAAACATTACACTCGTGCTAAAAATAGCGCTTCAACCCGTGCACGTGCTCATGAAGCTTATCTGTTTTTAATTTATAGTAAAGACTAACCAGACTATTAATTTTTACATTTGATTATTCGATTTCTGTAGTATTAATGTAGCTGAATACTACTTACTATGATGAAAAACTTCAATTTGTATCTTTATTCTATTGTACTTTTTGTGTTACTGCATGTAATTTATTTGTTCTTATTTTAGTGACTGTTTACAGACTATAAATAAAATTCAAAATGTGAAATCAAGCTTCCTTGTGCTGTGTGTAAGCTATTGTGCAAAACATTAGGCCATTGTAAAAACACAAAGTGAGCAAACATTTAGGATTTACGTGAGATTTAATTAAAAAAAAGTCTAAACCCCAACATAACCATGCCATTCTCAGATCCAAGTTAAATGCATTTATAATCACATTAAAACATACCACTGGTGAACTAAATACCACAGAAAACAGCTTAATTTACAGATATGCTTATTTATTTACATGAGTAAATGTAAATCATTGTTTTCTAGTTTTATTGATGATTAATTCACCAAAGGTATTTTAATTATGTCACTATATGTGCGATCCTCATTATTTATATTTTTAAATAATTAAATAAAAAATGCCAAATACAAAATAAATACATAATTTATAAAAATAAATACATGAATGAATGAATAAATGCTTCTCTGATTGTAACATATTATACTGTCTGATAAACAGTTATTAAAAAAAGAAAGAGAAAAAAGATACTGCTCCATTAAATAGCTTTTTAGTAGTTTTTAGCATAGCTACTTAGATACTTTAATCAACCGGAAAGCCAGACCTTATTAACTTCTTTAAAATATAATTATCTTGCAGCAAAGTTTCAAAGTAGTTTCACCAACACTTTTTGCATTTTAATGAGTCTGAAAGCGACAAATTGACCCTTTTGAGTCATTTGACAGAATTTATATCTGCCTCACAGGAGCAGCAACTCTCTTTGCAGGATCAAGACGAAAAGGCCACAAAGCCAATCTTCTCATTGAGATTCGTAACTTAATATGCAAGCAAATTACTTCAGCGCACACTCAATTATTCGCTGCTCACGCTACTGCTGAACCCTGAATACAGTCCAAGGATGTGTGAAGCCAATATGCCAATACTTAAAATAATAAATTGTCCAGCTTTTGACATAAAGAAGCCTTTGAATGTGCAATGAAAGATGCACAGGCATATTGCTTTTGACCCCACATCTTCCCCAGTGTAGACGTCTGTAAATCTAAGATTGCTTTATTCTTTCCCCCCACCCCTCTCCGGCCCGTCTGCAATATGAAAGCAGGTAGCGAGAGTTTCTTCTTGACACAGATCAATAAGCAGCCTTGCTATTCGTTATCAGAGATGGCTTGTAGAGATCCGGTGGTGGGGGTGGCTGCAGGGCTCTCATGATGGATGAAAGAAAAATTGACCCTAAGATCAGCCACTGCACACGCTTTAATCTCTTTTTTTTTTTTTTCGCTGAAAGTGGAGACAACAAACAGATGTGGCACGCAATGACGCCGCAAAGCTCTCAAATTTGATGTGACCATCAACAATTGCGTTTGAATTGGGTCCATTCATCCACAACAAAAACAATACTAAATGCAAATAGAAATAGAAATATACAAATATATATGACAAAAATGTCAATGCAGATAAGTATAATTAACAAAGCAAAATAAAAAGAGAATAAAAACTTCCCAGTCAAATTAGACAGATACAAAAATAAAAAAATAACATTAAAAAGAAAGAAAGAAAGACCGACACACAGAAAGAATCGTCTCTCAGCATCCGATCACAAATTCAGTTCTCTTACGTGTCTTATTGAGCTTGAATTGTCGAATACACACACAATTATGTCAAAATAGCCATCATGTGGAGTATTCATGTAAATACAGCCAGATGTGTCTCAAGTGAAAGAAAACAGTTGGGTGTAAACCGGATGAGTATCAGTATAATGGAACCGTGCGTTGGTCTTAAAGTGAAAGGAGCCTAATATACCTACCTGCTGCTCTGTGTCATTAATGTGAATCAAACAAAAAAGAAAATAACTTACTGCTCTTGACTGAATAACTTTTTTTTAGCTTTAATAAGAATAACTTGTATATTTATATTTATTCATGCAGTGAAGACTATGCAATATTTTATTTTTATATTTGATTATTAAATATCTGTACCAATTCTAACTACATGTTAAATAAACCTATTGTACCTGAAAATGTTTATTAGTTTAATTCATATTTTATCTTGTAAAATCATTTTATATTTTAATGGTCCCTATTGTTTGTAATTTGCTTATTTTGGACACTTTCACAGGCAGTTTTAGTCCTTGGCAGTGTGAATTACCATTGAAGTGTGAACATATCTCCATTGTGTTTCAAAAAAAGAAGGAAAAAAAATTATACAGTTAATTGTTATATCAGATGTGTTCAGTCCTACCTTAGTCGTGGAGGTTGTGCAGGTGGGAGCTAATCGCTTGCAGGTCAGCTCGCTATTGGACGTGCTGGTTGTCCCGGTGACCGGGGTGGGCAACAGCGAGGGGATCATGGGCAGAGGGAGGAGGCCGGGACGGTTGTTGCCACTGTTGGGGATGGAGGAGGCAGACGTGGAGACACAGCCATTAACTGTGCCACCGCAGCTGCTGTGGGTGGTGCAGCGCTCCCTCCGCTCCCACACGCCACGGAAATCCCGCTCAAAACGCTGATGGTACCGTGACATCATGACAGAGCGTATCAGGAGAACGAGAGACACTTCTGCTCACGGGCAGCTGGAGAAAACCTAATGGAGAATAACAACACATCTTATATTAACATTTTTAAAAAATATACTGTTGCTTTTACAAATAAACACCAACATGGAAACCTAAGCTCAATGGAAATGACATTTTTGCAAAAACATGCTTATACATTCAAGATACATACATAGATTAAATACTGTTATGATAGCAAAAAACTTTTATCATAGTGCATGATTTGTACAATAATATATTTTGATTGTTTGCATCACATAACCAGCTTCATATGTTCAACTGTTCTGATGCTGTAAACTTGCTCTGTATTTCATCTGGTGCACCAGTGAAACACGAGTCGCAACCAAAGAGCTCAAAGAACAGAGCTAAAATGACTTTGTTTCTTCAGCAAATGCATTTTTAATTTCATATTTGCTTTTGTTAACACTATCGTATAGATTTAGAGTCAGGTTTAATGTAGGTGGTGGTACATCCTTTTCAAACGAGATAGAGCATTAACCTTTTAGTGCCATTCACCGGGCACTTCATTTTCAAGCTGCCACAATACATACAACAGCTAATGTAAAGCAGAACAATAAAAACTAATTCAAAATATTAATAAAAACTCTAGTATATCTCAGTAATACTAAAATAATTCTGCTTCAAAGTCAACCAAAACAATGCTAAATGCAAATATAAATATAAATAAATAAAAATAAAATGCAAATAAGTATATAGGTATTGTATACAAACATTTTGAAATAAACCTAATAAATCTGTTGCAACAGTCACGTTTAACTGTTCTGAAGAAAATTTTATTTACATGAGTACATGAGTTTTTTTTCTTTTTTCACGCATCTGGAATAGAGAAATAAATGGTATTGCTAATAGTGAATCTTGTGGACATGTCACTTGAAAAGCAAATTGTTCGAGCAACTTATTTCAGTTTTTGCAGAAATGTATCCAGTCAAGTATTTCCAATGGTCAAGTATTTTCTCTGTAGATCAAAGATCGGCTTATGATAAATTACACGGAAATAAAATAAATACAAATACGCCTGCCTTTACATGCACAATACAAGACATTTTGGACAATTGGCCAATGACATCCCATTCTTATTCTGTAGGGTTTAATATGGAGTTGGCCCACCCTTTGCAGCTATAACAGCTTCAACTCTTGAAGGCTTTCCACAAGGTTTAGAAGTGTGTTTATGGGATTTTTTTATTCTAGAAGCGCATTTGTGAGATCAGGCACTGATGTTGGACGAGGCTTGGCTCGCAGTCTCCGCTCTAATTCATCCCAAAGGTGTTCTACCGGGTTAAGGTCAGGACTCAGTGCAGGCCAGCCAAGTTCTTCCACACCAAACTCGCTCATCCATGTCTTTATGGACCTTGCTTTGTGCACTGGTGCGCAGTCATGTTGGAACATGAAGGGACCATCCCCAAACTGTTCCCACAAAGTTGTGAGCATGAAATTGTCCAAAATGTCTTATATGCTGAAGCATTAAGAATTCCTTTTTTTACTGTAATTAAGGGGCCAACCTCAACCCCTGAGGAACAACCCCACACCATAATCCCAAACTGCCAAACCCAGACTCGTCAATCGGATTGCCAGACAGAGAAGCGTTATTCGACACTCCAGAGAACATGTCTCTGACGACGCTTTGCATTGCACTTGGTGATGTAAGACTTGGATGTAGCTGCTCGGCCATGGAAACCCAGTCCATGAGTTCTTGAGCTAATCTGAAGGCCACACAAAGTTTGGAGGTCTGTAGCTATTGACTCTGCAGAAAGTTAGCGACTTCTGCACACTGTGCGCCTCAGCATGCGCTGACCCCGCTCTGTGATCTACATTTGTGATGAGTGATGCAATTACATATAACATTTTGCACGGCACCTAACTTTTTCTGCAGCAGTTTGTTTCTGCTATAAAGAAGCGATATCTCCATCTAAGGGCTTTGAAGGTACCATCTTGTGCGTTTTGCCTTTACTCTCCCAAACTTGTCAATAAGGCTACTTTATGTGATTGAGAGTGCATTAGCAGGTAGTTGTCATGACTGCAGACGAAACCAGGACAATCCGGTGCAAGTTGACTATTTAATTTTACTTAACATTATTTTATTTATCCACTATATTGACAAGACCTTTTTGAAGGATATTGATTCAATTATGGCCTTTTTGTGCACTTGAGCTTAACTGAGACGAGAGTTTGCAGACGTTTAAGATGCTCTTCTGTCGACCTTGATTTATTGCAATATTGAGGTGTTCAGTTTTATTTAGATTTTAGACATAAAACATGATTTCTTCACCTTACAAATCAATTGTTTCTTGGTTCACTGGCATGTCTCTTAATGCATCTTTGAACCTACATTCAGTAGGCCACGAGTAAAATACTTAAGTGCTGTTAAAATCAGATACTCTAAGAATTTTACTCAAGTTTATTGGAATTGGTGACTTGTAACTTGTAATGGAGTCATTTTCACCCTAAGGTATCTGTACTTTTACTCAAATATGGTTATCAATTAATAGTTCCTCTAATATACACCTCTGTCTGTGGCCATGGAAGTGATTGGAAAACCTGAATATAAACCATGCCATTTAAAGACACTTTTTGGGTGCTTTTCAGTGCAAATATTAATGTATGCAATTAACTATGATTATTGTGATTAATTAATCAGCACATCCTATAATTCATCAAAAATGATTCAATTGACAGCCGTAATAAAAAAATAAAAAAAACTCAATGAGAATTAATCATTTTATTTTTTTAGAGTTAGTGCAATTATCTTATATTTTGAACCCTGGCGGAAATCTGAAAGTATTAAACATCAGATACATTATAATTAAAACTTGTGCAGTTCCTATGCTTCAAAGAACAATAACATCAGTACATGTGTTTTACTAGTAAATGATGTTTAAAACTGTTTGCTTCAGTGATCATTTTTACCAAGCAAAGACTGCAAATTACCATTTGATTTGATTTATAAATAAATGAGCTGTTAAGAAGGACTTTCTCCATCATACAGCTGCTCCACCTCGTCTTTAGAGTCACACAGCTTTAATGTTATAGATACAAGCGTTACTTAATTCTGAAGGTGTTAAACATATTTAATTAATCTTATTACAAGTTAACACAAAATTTGGCAGCCTTTCTTCAAAAGAAATGAATGGATGCAGACAAGAATTCAGTGTCTGGTCAGCATCTCCATTGTCGCATGATTCATTCTTTATGATTCTGCCTTTGAATTCAGCACAAAAGACGAGAGGTCACATGTTGTCTGAATGTCTAGAGAGTTGAGATAAGCAACTGCTTTACAGATCTTTTTTCTCTGAAATGTCACTTTGGTTTTGTAATTTTTACATTAAAGGTACGTGTGTGTGTGTGTGTGTGTGTGTGTGTGTGTGTGTGTGTGTGTGTGGGCATGTTTTCGTGAAATATCAGGACACAAATGTGTATAATGACATGGGTATGACATAGGTATTACAAAAAGAGGGTGAAATATGAGGACGTTCCCCATGTCCTCACTTTTCAAAATGCTTATAAATCATACAGAACAAGTTTTTTTTCACAGAAAGTGAACTGCACTGTCTCCTGTGAGGGCTAGGTTTAGGGGCAGGGGCAGTGTAAGGGGATAGAAAATACGGTTTGTACGGTATAAAAACCATTACGCCTATGGAATGTCCTCACATTTCACAAAAACAAACATGTGTGTGTGTGTGTGTGTGTGTGTGTGTGTGTGTGTGTGTGTGTGTGTGTGTGTGTGTGTGTGTGTGTGTGTGTGTGTGTGTGTGTGTGTGTGTGTGTGTGTGTGTGTGTGTGTGTGTGTGTGTGTGTGTGTGTGTGTGTGTTTGAATATGTATGTTTATATATATATATATACACTATACCGTTCAAAAGTTTTAGATTGGTTTGATTTTTTTATTTATTTAAAAGAAGTCGAATTTATTCCTGTGTTGGCAAAGTTGAATTTTGAAATTAATACTTATTCAGCAAGATAACATGACAGTAAAGACATGTATAATGTTACAAAAGCTTTCTATTTCAGATAAGTATCAGTTGTTCTTTTGAACTATCTATTAAATCAAAGAATCCTGAAAAAATGTACACGTGTTTTCAACATTGCTAATGATAATAAATGTTTCTTGAACAGCAAACCAGCATATTAGAATTATTTCTGAAGTATCATGTGACACTGAAGACTAATGATGCTGAAAATTTCTTTGCCAAAGGATTTAACAATTAAAATTATTAAAACATATTAAAATAGAAACCAATTATTTTATATTTTAATAGAAAATATGTAAAATATTTTTAAAATCTTACCAATCTAAAACTTTTGAACAATAGTGTACATACATGCATACATACACAGATGTATAAATTAACTACAAAGTGATAGTTAATACTACATTAATCAACCAGTCATATATGCTTGTCCGCCTATGCTAGTCAGGCAAACAGAGGGTATAAAGCAGTTAGAGTTGGTGGATATGATAAAGCTACAGTGGGAAGAAAAAGTATGTGAACCGCTTGCAGAATCTGTGAAAATGGGAATAATTTTAACTAAATAAGAGGAATCATACAAAATGCATGTTACTTTTTTTTATTTAGTACTGTCCTGAATAAGATATTTTACATAATAAAATGTTTACATATAGTCCACAAGAAAAAAAAATTGCTGAATTTATTAAAATGACCCTAATCAAAAGTTTATTATATATATATGTATATATATATATAATGTATATGTGTGTGAATATACACTCACCTAAAGGATTATTAGGAACACCATACTAATACTGTGTTTGACCCCCTTTCGCCTTCAGAACTGCCTTAATTCTACGTGGCATTGATTCAACAAGGTGCTGAAAGCATTCTTTAGAAATGTTGGCCCATATTGATAGGATAGCATCTTGCAATTGATGGAGATTTGTGGGATGCACATCCAGGGCACGAAGCTCCCGTTCCACCACATCCCAAAGATGCTCTATTGGGTTGAGATCTGGTGACTGTGGGGGCCATTTTAGTACAGTGAACTCATTGTCATGTTCAAGAAACCAATTTGAAATGATTCAAGCTTTGTGACATGGTGCATTATCCTGCTGGAAGTAGCCATCAGAGGATGGGTACATGGTGGTCATAAAGGGATGGACATGGTCAGAAACAATGCTCAGGTAGGCCGTGGCATTTAAACGATGCCCAATTGGCACTAAGGGACCTAAAGTGTACCAAGAAAACATCCCCCACACCATTCCACCACCACCACCAGCCTGCACAGTGGTAACAAGGCATGATGGATCCATGTTCTCATTCTGTTTACGCCAAATTCTGACCATCTGAATGTCTCAACAAAAATCGAGACTCATCAGACCAGGCAACATTTTTCCAGTCTTCAACTGACCAATTTTGGTGAGCTTGTGCAAATTGTAGCCTCTTTTTCCTATTTGTAGTGGAGATGAGTGGTACCCGGTGGGGTCTTCTGCTGTTGTGCCCATCTGCCTCAAGGTTGTGCGTGTTGTGGCTTCACAAATGCTTTGCTGCATACCTTGGTTGTAACGAATTGGTTATTTCAGTCAAAGTTGCTCTTCTATCAGCTTGAATCAGTCGGCCCATTCTCCTCTGACCTCTAGCATAAACAAGGCATTTTCGCCCACAGAACTGCCGCATACTGGATGTTTTTCCCTTTTCACACCATTCTTTGTAAGCCCTAGAAATGGTTGTGCGTGAAAATCCCGGTAACTGAGCAGATTGTGAAAAACTCAGACTGGCCCGTCTGGCATCAACAACCATGCCACGCTCAAAATTTCTTAAATCACCTTTCTTTCCCATTCTGACATTCAGTTTGGAGTTCAGGAGATTGTCTTGACCAGGACCACACCCCTAAATGCATTGAATCAACTGCCATGTGATTGGTTGATTAGATAATTGCATTAATGAGAAATTGAACAGGTGTTCCTAATAATCCTTTAGGTGAGTATATATATATATACACACACAATACGCTGTAACACGCTATAAAAATGTCTTAATGCTCTCATACTACAGTCTTATAAATAATGATTAATTATAATTGTATAATTATTATTATTATTATTATTATTATATATTTAAAAAAAATATCTACATCAAATTCTATACAGTTGGAACAAACAGTAGACAGGCTATAAATGTTCAATCCATGAGCATTACAGCAGGTTCACACATACACTGTTTGCAGTGTGTATGTGGCTTTTTTTTTTTCAATGCCCATGTTAACAGGTTAAAGCGTTCACACTGTACACGGATGCAGTCCGGCAATACATCAGTGTTGCGTATGCAGCAGTACAGCGACTGTTTACAAACAATTTTTGCTGTGCTGCACATGCTGAATTAGTATTAATTCAGCATGTGTAAAAAGTATTCACACAAATAAAAATAGATTGACACGGAAATGTAGTAATTTCACCATGAATGCATATAATTTAAAGTCTAACAGAGTTATTTATTATTACCGGTATTTCTTGTATGAAGAATAAAATCCAAAAGAAAATGAATGAGATGGTTGTTTTGTCAATTGTAAGGTTTAATTTAAAATGTTTTTTTATTTTAATAAGAAAAGTACTGTATATGTTTAAATGTTTTGCCACTTGCTTTAGCAACCTAACATATAAATCTGGTATCTATATAAATCAAGTAATGTTTTGAATAATAATATAAATGTTTTATACACACCGCATATGCACAGCAAACGGAATGTGTGTGAACCTGTCATAACGTCATGATACTTTCATTCATGCACTGCAATGGAAAAAAAGACCAACGATGATGGAAAACTGTATGTGACAGAATCAAATCCCTGGGAATTCCACAAGGCATGCCTTTTTCCACAGCTGCTTTATATTGATGGATCCAACAGTTCAAACGGCTGGAATAAAACTGGTATGGTTGATCGTATCTCTGACATGCGGTTAAAAACAGGCAGGAAGATCAAAACTGTAGGAGTCCTTTCATTTGTATCTTGTACGCAAGCTCTAATATTGCAAGATATGTAAATTACAGTATTATTGTGTACTAAAAAACACTGACGTACAAATGGCTTTGATTATAATAAAGAGGATGGGTTTAAATGTATACATCAGCTGCAGCATGTTCCGTGTCTTCACACTATGTTTGAGAAACGCAAAGCATATCATTAAATACACCATCCTTTGGTTCTCTACTTCAGTCCAACTTCATCTAAAAATGCCTGATGAGCTATAAACACATTTCAAATCCATCAAGAAAAGAGAGAGAGAAAAGCACTGCAAGCATGTTATTGTATTTTGGCATTCCAGAATCATACAATGAAAAAGTTTCCATACTTATGCTAAGTATTGTATAATAATAATAATAATAATAATAATACATAAGCAAAAGAGGACAATCATACAATGAAAAACAGATGAAATACAATCCAGCATATATTGAACATTTTGAAACAACTTCTAATGTGTCTCTCTAATCACTTGTTTAGAGCCATAACTGAGCGTTTCTAAGTTTAAAGTATTACAGTCAGCATTCAATCTGCATTTCACCTTTTATTTCTGATTCTTGTCCTTATAAAACCATGCTCTGATAAACTTTCCATTTATGATCTAGATTCAACCTCTCCCGCACGCGCCTCACAGATCAATTTATTCATTCCGCCACTTGAGACGAGATCCTGTCATGTGTGAACAATGCAGTGAGAGCAATATGCCAACATGCGCTCTGGCACACCAACACCCGCAAATCAAGGACTTTCAGATGCACTTGGACCCTCTGCTTTCTATCTCTGAACTGAACAATGAGATGAGAATCACTCAAAACAGAAAAAAATAAAGGTTGTGTGGTGGTAAAAACACAATTACAGACACTTGAGGCTGGACTCTTTTTCATTTGAGACAGCGATAAACCACCCAGAGGACTAGAAAATACTGGGAGTAAATGTCAAATCAATTTTCAGCATTACAGCGGTATGATTTACAAGGGCATTCACCACTTTCAATCGTATCATAGAGCTTGAGCATGTTTCCCAATAAATCTCATTTTATGAGTGGAACATATGCATAAAACATCACAGATAAAGGGGACTAACAATTTAATTATCTGCTAAAAAACTAAAAAAATGTTATGCAAAAATTACAATTGAGAAATTAGATGGGATTTCAAGGCTCAGATAAAACTCAGTGACTCAAAATCTTCAAGTAAGTACAATATGAGAAACTCTAACATTAACAAGACTAAACTCCTCAACAAATCCATGTCAACCCAGGAAATTTGGAAAATTTGGAAAAATGTGCAAGTGACATTTTTGCAAAATGATATTATGTTGATTCTTGCATATTTCGCGATGGGTTCAAAATTAAATATTCAGTGGGTGGCACTAAAAGAGCATTCAGTTTTATACGAAACAAATTAACAGGATTCTGGCAAAGTTTTATTACATTGGTTGTTGTACATATCACAGCAGTTGAGAAAATGAAATGAAATAATGCTTCCAGGGGGTCCTGGAAGCATTATTTTTGAAAGGGGGGCACTGAGGTGTTCTTGGGGGGCGTTTAAGGCACCAACGTATACACCAACATTTTTGGAAGTTGAAATTTGCAATAGAAAATGGTCTGCAAAATTCTAACATTGGAGCTTCCTCGGACACATCATAGCAAATGTTCCAAATCCATTTGTCCTGTTGTCAGTAAAGAGCAAACGTGCGTAGTAAATCAGAATGGGTTCTATGTGCTTTTGACACAAGGAAGCATGCCGTATGCGTCCGGTATAAACAGAGTGTAACCTGATAGATTACACCAATGAGACTAAAATAATTTCCATAATAACAACTATTTACTTCAGTGTTTCTTTCAGCTTTCTGTAGCACAGCTGCCGAACTTCCAGTGAAAACAACTTTTCAGACACAACATAAACACAATATGCTTTTTTCCATTGGGAAATTTTTTTTTACTTATTGGCTGCAGTTTTTCAATTTATGTAATTAAAGTTTCAATGCCAAATTTCGAAAGCATTCATTTAAAGTAAATCAGCAACTTGACCTGACAATGAACTACAGCAGCACACAGAGTTTAGCCAATTATAACAGAGCTCATTTGCATATAGAACGTACAGTATCACATTCAGCCTTTCCTTCTGAAAGCCCACTAATATATTATTATATTTTCCAGTTATTTTGTTGTGTTTTTGTCATTTGTAGGTTACTCGCTTTTTTAAATATATATATATATATATATATATATATATATATTAGGGGTGTAACAGTACACAAAACTGACGGTTCGGTACGTACCTCGGTTTTGAAGTAACGGTTCGGTACGGGTTCAGTACAGCAGTTTTAAATATATATATATATATATATATATATATATATATATATATATATATATATATATATATATATATATATATATATATATATATATATATATATATATATATATATATATATATATATATATATATATATATATATATATATATATATATATATATATATATATATATCAGTGTTTCCCCTAGGTTTACAGCTTGGGGGGGGGGGGGGGCTCCCGAAACTACTAGTGTCGCGGAGCGGGAGTGTTACGGATATGTGGTGTTGCCATAGACAATTAATTAATTTGGTAAACAAATATAAACAACATTTATTTATACATCACACAACTATTTACAACACAACAGAGGTTGGCTTTGCTTGAGTTGTTGCTCTGGATTTTGTTGCTTTTAAGAAAAAAAACCCAAATTTTTGCCTGTTTAGGTTCGTCACCTTCTCCATTGCATTTTTACCATTAAAGTTCTACACGCAAATCCGTGTTTTTGTGTTTGTTGTTTTTTTGGGGGGGAATATATTTCAGGGCTCAGAATTTTCACTGACCCCACCACAAAAAAAAACGACAAATAAAATAAAATAGGCCTAGTATTGTTTTTGAGCCAAATAAGCTTAATAAATAAGGTTATGACTCTAAAAACTAATATCCTAACTCATATATATTTTTTATATTGTTAAAGACCGTCAGTAATAAAATAAGAACAAATAATCAAATTATGAGCAAAAGCACAAATAAATACAGCAGAACAAACATATACAAATGAAATAAACTGTTATTTTCATGTAGGTCTAAACTAGATTGTCAGGTACAAAAATAGTAATCAAATGTAAAATATCACTGCATAGTCTGCATAAAAGTATATGCCACTGCATATAAATACAGATTAACCCTTATTAAAAGTTATTCAGTCAAGGGCAGTGAGTAGTTTTTTTTTTTTTGTCTTTTGTTATCTCAATATTTATATAGCCAATGACGATATTTTCCGGCTTTCCATGTGTGTTCACTGTTATACGGTAGGGGGCGCTGTAGCGCATTTCCTGCACGAGAACAGAATCTCCTGATCAAAACACAGCCGAAGAAGCAGGAACGTGCGTTATCATAAGCAGATGCATATGTAAAATAACGCGATCATCACCATTAAACAGCATATAAATCACAACTGTCTAATGTTATTGAATGAAATGCCAACCCAGGACGAGTTATAGGACTGTGAAGCTTTGGGGTGTTGATGAACTCCATCTACAACATCTGTGTTTTGTTCATCGTTCGGACGTAACGTTAGTCTTTTACAAAAACGTGATTTTTTCAGCTTTATGCTCAAAATGTTGTTTTTTCATGAAACTTGCAACATTCAAGTGTTGATTAAAAAAATAATATATGAAGCTGGAATAAAACAGTGGGTCTGTTCTTTCTTTTGATATATTGCATGTTTAGATATTCTGTGGACCATTAAAACTTGTGAAAATGACCATAAATGCTGGCGGTGACTGGCAAATTTCATGTTTACGTTCATTTAAAAGACCTAACCGACTATGTTTACGATGATACTCAACAAGACAGTCATTTTGATATAATTTTGTGTGATTATTCGCGTGTTGTATTTTTTACGGTCTATGGTTGTGAGACGCGTGGCCGTGCGTGTGTGTGTGTTGTTGCTGTCCTTCGCGAGTATCAAACTGAGAGACACTTTCTCGTCTATGAGCGCTTGAATATTTAAATTGGCAAGGCTTAAAAATGCGCAAATGATCAGTTTCCGTGAAGATGCAGCTTTGGCCCGAGTGTCTTTCACGCTGGCACTGAACCATCAGGCAATTCTTATTGTCGACCGTAATGACAAATATTTTTTGTCATTCATTCAGGGGGGGCGGGGGGTCGTTTTGGGAGGGCGGGGCGCCCCCCCAAAACAATGGTAGGGGAAACACTGTATATATATATATATATATATATATATATGCTTGTCCCCCTGCTTGTCCACTGTGAGAGACATAATCTAAAAAAAAAATCCAGAAATCACAATGTATGATTTTTTTAACTATTTATTTGTATGATACAGCTGCAAATAAGTATTTGAACACCTGTCTATCAGCTAGAATTCTGACCCTCAAAGACCTGTTAGTCTGCCTTTAAAATGTCCATCTCCACTCCATTTATTATCCTAAATTAGATGCACCTGTTTGAGGTCGTTAGATGCATAAAGACACCTGTCCACCCCATACAATCAGTAAGAATCCAACTACTAACATGGCCAAGACCAAAAAGCTGTCCAAAGACACTAGAGACAAAATTGTACACCTCCACAAGGCTGGAAAGGGCTAAGGGGGAAATTGCCAAGCAGCTTGGTGAAAAAAGGTCCACTGTTGGAGCAATCATTAGAAAATGGAAGAAGCTAAACATGACTGTCAATCTCCCTCGGACTGGGGCTCCATGCAAGATCTCACCTCGTGGGGTCTCAATGATCCTAAGAAAGGTGAGAAATCAGCCCAGAACTATACGGAAGGAGCTGGTCAATGACCTGAAAAGAGCTGGGACCACCGTTTCCAAGGTTACTGTTGGTAATACACTAAGACATCATGGTTTGAAATCATGCATGGCACGGAAGGTTCCCCTGCTTAAACCAGCACATTTCCAGGCCCGTCTTAAGTTTGCCAATGACCATTTGGATGATCCAGAGGAGTCATGGGAGAAAGTCATGTGGTCAGATGAGACCAAAATAGAACTTTTTGGTCATGATTCCACTAAACGTGTTTGGAGGAAGAAGAATGATGAGTACCATCCCAAGAACACCATCCCTACTGTGAAGCATGGGGGTGGTAGCATCATGCTTTGGGGGTGTTTTTCTGCACATGGGACAGGGCGACTGCACCGTATTAAGGAGAGGATGACCAGGGCCATGTATTGTGAGATTTTGGGGAACAACCTCCTTCCCTCAGTTAAAGCATTGAAGATGGGTCGAGGCTGGGTCTTCCAACATGACAATGACCCGAAGCACACAACCAGGATAACCAAGGAGTGGCTCTGTAAGAAGCATATCAAGGTTCTGGCGTGGCCTAGCCAGTCTCCAGACCTAAACCCAATAGAGAATCTTTGGAGGGAGCTCAAACTCCGTGTTTCTCAGCGACAGGCCAGAAACCTGACTGATCTAGAGAAGATCTGCGCAGGAGGGATTTTGGCCCACTCTTACTTTATATTTTATATTTTTATTTTATTTTTTTTATTTTTATCTTATTTCCTATTTTTATCTTACTTGATTTATTTATAACTCTACTTATGTTAATACTTTTATTCTAATTTTATTCTATTTCTATTTTAATTTCCCTTGTGTTCTTGTAACTGTTATTTGCACTGTCCATGGAGCGGACCTGTTTACATTTCACTGCCAGTTGTATATTGTGTATATAACTGTGTATGTGACAAATAAAACTCTTGAAACTTGAAACTTGAAACTCCTCCACAGTGTGTGCAAACCTGGTGAAAAACTACAGGAAACGTTTGACCTCTGTAATTGCAAACAAAGGCTACTGTACCAAATATTAACATTGATTTTCTCAGGTGTTCAAATACTGATTTGCAGCAGTATCATACAAATAAATAGTTAAAAAATCATACATTGTGATTTCTGGAATTTATTTATTTTTTTAGATTAGGGGAGAACCGGGGCGAAAGTAACACGGGACGAAAGTAACAAAGCAATTTTCACAGAGCCCTTGACTACATTTGCATTTCAAGTTATGACAGCACGTTCAGCACATAACCCTTAACGGATCTGCCAAATATCATGCGATTCCGTCATCGTTTTCCGCGGTTAGGTCCGAAATACAGTTTTCAAGTAAGGCAAGTAAATTAATGAAGCGGTACTTTTTTTTCTAATTACAAGTTGTGTTTCTTGTTTCATGTGTCACAGTAATGATCAATCTATGGGTTATTTAGTGCTGTTACACACCCTGAAGGTTTGTCTTTTCAGAGTTTTTCAGTATAAAAGTAAATCGTGTTTAAATGTCAGGACTTCCTGTCGGGACGAAAGTAACACTTCTTACTTTTGTCCCGCTATTATATATATATAATGCATATTATGCTAATTTAATTTTCATATTGTTCATACTGTTGAAGAAAAATCTTATCAAATACATTTACATTGCAAATAAAAATGTGTAATGTCAGGTTACATTTGATGAAATTTAACATTTAAAATGAAAATGTAATTATTTTTTTATTTTTTTGCAAAGATAAAGGACAAAATATGTTTGCAGTTACATATTAACAAGGTCATATTTAGGTATGTTTAATAAAAACAAGAGTAACACAAAAAAATTTAGCTTGTATTGTTGTGTTACTTTTGACCCACCTGTGTGTTACTTTCGTCCCACCTGATGGGGTCAAAAGTAACAATGTGCAGCTTATGTTCAAAGTGAAATGATACTGTAGTCATTCTACATTTGTACAAAATACCACCTGCTATTGATAGACCACACTTGTGAGTTATTGACCACAGCAAAAATATATCTCAGTATAAAATATTATCTTTTAAAATTACGTATTTCTGAAAAATGGTACTTTCGTCCCTGCTCTCCCCTATGTCTCTCACAGTGGACATGCGCCTACGATGACAATTTCAGACCCCTCCATGATTTCTAAGTTGGAGAACTTGCAAAATAGCAGGGTGTTCAAATACTTATTTTCCTCACTGTATATATATATATATATATATATATATATATATATATATATATATAAATACATATACATACATATACACACATTTTTATTTCAGTTTTAGTTATTTAAACTAAACAAAAATGAGAAATGTGGCCTTAATGTTATTTTATTTACTGTAAAAATGCCTATTAACAATAATAACCCTGCTTCACCATTTTATACAAATACGTCCTTAATATTTCCAACACAAGCATATTTTTAAATAATACAGAGTTCAATACGTGCTGCAGAACCAGAATGATTCAGGAAATCTCACAATGCAAAAACAAATAATTTCAAAGTAATTTATTTTCCTCTTTTCTGTCACCTCTGACACCCAAAGGCACACAAATAAAGAAAATCACTGAAAAAAAGAAACGAAGAACAAAACCCACACAAAAAACAAAGCCAGGCAGAACACATGGTTTGAAGTTTAGCTGTGCTGAAATGCGATCAGGGGTGCGTGACGGGCTTATGATGCCCCCAGTAATGGGGAAACAAGCAGAAAATGTATTCATAAGGGTTAAGCCTCTTTGCTACAACACAACTCCTGCTGCTTCACGCTGTAAAGAGCTCCATCAGAGCAGCATACCCAACAGCGCTGTACCGCTTTATCTGCGGTGGGCGGCATTGCTCTCCTGTCTTTAGCTTTGCTTCACTAGTAATGCGTGACTGCCACATGACCGCAAACAGGAACTACCAGCAGCAGCGTCCCAGAAGACACCAGAGACATTCCTGCTGCACTTCGGCTGACCTCGGATCTCACATCATCCCAAACATTCCCTCTGAGCATCTCGGAGTGAGACTCCTGCCTGTGCCACAAATATTATGCCCATCTGTTGAGTTTTGTTTTGCTTTTATTTTCGTGGTCGCACTAGAGAAGAATATAATGACATACTAAGAAGTTATACGTGCCGCTTCAGTGGTGTAAATTAAAGGGCATATTGCAGGTTAGAGACTCCAGAGAGTCAATGTATAGAAAAATAATGTAGGAACTAGATTTTCTTTAAAATATACTTTAAAATACACTATTAAGGCTTTTGGAGTCGTTTTTGTGAGAAAATTTTACTTCCGCATCTAAAAATGCCAAAACCGGACGTGATATAACGAGAGGGAGTGCGGTGAATCTCAACGATAGGAAAACAATGGATCGCAATGACAGCTCGGACGCTGAGGACATTATAAATGTTTATTAATACTCATATGGCAGACCACAGCCATACAATTATGACACACAATTAGGGACAGACCAGGATTAGACAGAACAACGATTACAGGAGACAGATTGAGTATTTATGTGAGGAGAAACAGTGGAGAACAGCGGCAGGTGTCTCGGAGAGAGACCAGTGTTAGCTAGATAGAGACCAGTGTTAGCTAGATAAAGCTAGCTAACGATATGATCACTGTGCTCAGATCACAACACTGTACTGATTATTATCATGTATCAGGCAATAGCAAAGCTGGTAACATTGTCATCTAGTAAGTTATTGATTTATTTACCAATAACAGAAACTTATAGGCTTGACCGTCAGGAAAAGTCACACTCGTTAATATCCATTCACACTAAACGTTATGTGATATAACGTTAGCGGTTTCTCATCACGACTGATTTGGTAACTTACAAGACTCACGGCACGGTGCACAGTTCACGTTTTCTCCGAGCTACATCTCTGACGGATCCGGGACCGTCACATCTCCCGCCGGATGCGGGACCGTCACATCTCGTCATCACGTATCGTGTTAAATTAATGTTTATTGCATTTTTTAAATTTCATGTGTTTTACCATGATGGTGTTTAGTGTTTGTGTGAATGACACTGAGCACCTTCTATATATTAGTATTGTCCTCTTAAAAGCTGCTTGTGATGAGCCTTGATTCATCACGTGATTCTCATCACACTGTAATTGGTGGTTGTCCATATATATATATCAAAGGTACATAACAGATATTAGTATTTCAATAGGTTGGTAATTTAACATTATTTCAGTTAATGAAATATGTTTTTTTACCGTAAATTGTTTACAGTGCAAACATTATCATTACAATATAAACCTTTAAATTATACGGTTTTGAACTGTAAAATAAATTTAAAAAATGAACCGTAATTATTACATTATAAACCTTGAAATTATATGGTGCTGTCCCTAAAAGCCTAAAACGTTACTGCCGTATTTTTTACGGTAAAGTTATGGCAACCACAGCTGCCGTTTTTTTTACCATACATTTTACGGGGATTTTTTTTACAGTGCAGTAAATGCATCTTGATTTAAGAATCTTTAGAAATTTGAACTGGAAAACAGGAAACAAATACTGAGAAAAAAACAGCACTTTTTTGCAGTGTGATCAGAAGGTACAGTAAAGTTATTTCCATATTCTAGTGGTTAAAGATTCTTTAAAAAGTCTAAAATGTACCTTCAAATAGCCTGCAGAAACCCAGTAAAAATTATTTAAAATAAATGATAAAACAACAGCATGCAGCTTTTGAATGACATTATGGTGAGTCAGTGACGCAGAATGTGTATTTTTAGATTAACTGTTCCTTTAAAAGCACTGGTTTCCACACTTCTAAACATGTGTGGTGACTCAAATTTGCATAAACACCTCTAAACCTTGATTTACATTTATATTCATCTCCATGCTGTGCATCCTCTAGACATTTTATCAAATTTGATTCCATTTTTAATCAACAAAGCCACCAACCTGCCGCACTGGACTAGTGCGTGTAAAGCCAAGGGTGAAATTAGTGTGTTTTCTAAGATGAGCAGATTCGCTACTGTAATTCTTTCCACCGTTTCCTTCAAGCTAAGAAACCGGCTGCAAGTAAATTGGATGTTTATGATTCAAAACAGATGTACATGTGGCTAATAATTTGTGATTTGGATGCTGAATAATACATTTCAGTGCTGGTAATAACAAACACTTTCAGAGCAAAACATATGGGCGGGAGAAACCTGCATTATGGATTAGCTTCATATGAATGCACTCTACTAAATATTTCAGAGCCACGTTCTGATCTGCAAAAAAAAAAAAAACAATTCGGTAGAAGGCTCTTTGGCATAAGGCTATAAGGGGAATCAGGAACGTAAATATGCAAATCATGTATACTTGAAGGAATGCTAATATGTTTATGTGTGTCCATTCAAGCTTATTATATATTCATACGTATATTGTTTGCTACATGAATCAGTTTAGTTTATTAGATATAGAAAACAAAATGCATTTGCATTATAGAACACATTTTTCCAGAATACTTCTCTTTCAAAACAAAAATGTCATAATTAGTCAAACTCACTGTTAAGTTAATGTCTCATTCCCTCAGATGGAGTATTGGGAAACAGCTTTGCGCAAACAAGAATAAGCGCCACACTCACCATCTTCTACTGGACTGGACACCCCACAGGAGCCCTTATCAAATTAATCTAACCACTAATTTGACAAATAACTACCAAATGAAAGAAGGAGTCATTATGAACCATAAGGAGCAAAAATTTAAATGTTAATGCAACATATGCATGATGTTTTTTAAAACATTCAACACAATGGAGTCACAATGACCCAAGGGGTACATATACAAACAAAATCTAATGTCATGGTCATGCTATAAACGCATTTCAGCTTTCTAGCTGCTAAAAATAAACACTCTGCTGCAGAAAGAGTTTGTTTGAATGACAGCATCACATAATACCGTATCTTCCAAAAAAAAAAAAAAAAAATGCACTGGGTCAAAATTGCACAGCTGAGAAACAAACAAAAAACACAGAGATAAGTTGCATAGGTCACCTTGTATTATTACATTCAGAAATTATGTGAAATACTTTAACAAAATAAAACATTTACAAACATTTTAAACACTATACAAACTATATAGCCTAAACTTTTCCACAACAAATCCTATTTAGAACAGAAAAACTAAAAACTAAAAAATCAATCAGTGGCATTCATTCACTTTAAAATTATTTGTTGGTTTAACTTAAAAAAGTTACCCAATTGCCTTAAATTGAGTTAATACAAAGAAAGAGAGAAAACAAAATGTTTATTTGCATTAACTTGAATGATTTGTTTAAAATAAACTCAAAGTTTAAAGCAACCTGGTTATTTACTTTAAGTTAAACCAACAAATAATTTTTTATGCCAAGCCTAAACAATTTTTTTAAAAGCCAAACTGAAACTACAGGTGTGTGGGGAATGCGCTATACAAATAAACTTGGGCTGACATGACTCTCTTATTCAGCACCAATCCAAATATGTGTGTTTTGTGCATGTTCTGCGTGCTTGACAATAATTGCATTATAGACGTCGCTTTGGAATAAAAGTGTTTTACACTAATTTTATGCATCATTTAATAAATTATATTGCTGTACATGCAGAAACGAATCATATAAAACACTGAGATCACTCACGGTCATATTAACCTTCATCTTGCCACCACTCAACAATAGTATTTCACCAGAGTCGGAACACGTGACCACCACTGACTTCACTCCTATTGATACTCACTGCATGGTTAAACATTTCACAACTTTGTCGCATCACCGAAAATTGTCAACTCTCACTTGTGGTCACTGATACCCATGCAAATGTTTTTTAGGGGGGTTTTTTTCAGCTGCAAAAAATAATAGCAGAAACCCTACTGCTTGCATACAGTCTGTAGTCATCCCACCCAGGCCTAATATATTCTCTGTCTCTTCTAGTCTTTAGGAGTGTGTAGGAAAATGATGTAGGACAGCACCAAAGAAGAAAGGGAAAAAAGCATAATTTGGCTTCCTGGCTGGCAGTCTACCGTCAGCAGCACCTGCAACGCTGGCTGCCCGGTAAAGCAGTATTATTACAATGTCAGCTTTAATCAACATTGTAGTCAGCAGTGAGATTGTGCAGCAATGCAGTTGTGTAGGAGTGTGATGTCCAGATCAGCCCACTGACCACTGAAACACACGGACACATACAGTAACTCATGCTTTGAGATCTGCTGTTCAAGCAATGTTAGGGCAACAGTGAACGCCCACTATCTTCGGTTTGCATTTTCTACAAATTTTCTCCACCTGTAAGATTAATCACAAACCGAAAGCTTTGATTCAGTGCAAAAATTAAAGGGGAGATGAATTGAGAAATCAACTTTCCTTTGAGCCTTTGGTATATAAAAGTTCATCGTGATATAAGAATATCCTGCAAGTTTCAGAGCTGAAGACGTCCATGTTAGTCAAAGAAAAGCTTTTATAGACACCAGGCCTCATCTTTGATGAATTATCAAAAGAAGTTTACAAAGTTCACATACTCTCTTTATTCTTAATGTGTTTCTTCTCTGAGCATCAAATACGGAATTGTGCAAGAGTCCTGGTTTATCTGTAGGAGTAAAGAAATAATCATGCACGTCTTGTAAGCTATTTGGCTTCCCAGCATGATCAGCACATTTAAGTTTTTCTCAATGGCTGTTCTTTTGAAATTCTTCCACAGTGGCTTTATCATGTTGAGAAACAGTTTAGTCACTTTGCCAACAAAGAAACTGATATACAACAGTCCGAGATGCTTGAGAATATGTTATGCAACTTCTTCAGGGCAGTAATAAAACGTATTATCATCTTGTTTTTTTCATCTTATTCGTATTATTATAATTATCATCTTATTTTTTCCCAAGCAAACATCTTACAGATTGTGCAAGGGTTAAATACATTTATGTGCATATATACAGTGCGGCGTCAGTTTTCATTCAATTGCTGCTTGAATGAAAAGTGTCAGACCAGAAACCCTGAGGGAAAATTGGGACATCACTCTTTATTAACTTCATCAGTTAGCACATTTCTTTTAATGGTAGGGTAGACGACCTTTTTTTTTTTAATAAACACTTTTTTTTATACTGGTTGGAACTCTCTTCACATCTTGCAATCAATAATAGAAGTGGTCTAAATATTAAAATATGTATCGTCTGTGGAAGTCTCAGGACCAAAATCCAATCACTGCATTCGGTCCGAATACTATACAATGTCCTACCTGCCTGTCAACATATGCATTTCCATAACTCCACGCTCCTGCTGGCGCAGACATCATCATCACGTCTATGAGGCTATGCAGAGTTGTGGATAGACAGTCACCGAGCGCCACAAACAAACAGCAGCCGCATTTTACAGTTCCTCCTGAACCAAAACAACGAGCTTATGCTGCATTCACGCCATGTCGTAACTAGGGATGTTAACAATTAATCGACAAATGATTAATTGTCGATAATACATTTAATTGATAAAAATGTATCGATCATTGATTCATTAAGCGACTCAAGGGAGTGTGTCGGAGTTATGTTTGGGACCATTTTACAGCTGGAGTTACACCTTCATCATGACTGTAAGTTTGCGTGTGCAAGTTGTAAAATTGTGTTTATTTTGTGTAGGCCTATCTACATCTGATTTCTCTCATATAGGATGAATTTGATTAAGAACTAACGCAGTAGTAAAGCATGCCGGTGATCATCTTCAGCGCATGCAGCTCAAACAACAATGCACAACTAATAATGACTATGATTATGACTGTCATATTACAAACATAATTATATTTGTTTAGATGCCTGTTTCATTAAGTTCACTTGTACATTTGCATCATTATGTGCAGATGTGGTTTGAAATATTATGTTCCTTTTGTGTATATCTGATTAATCTCATATAGGATGTGTTTCTTTGAGCTAAATAATGCACTAGCAAAGAGCTTTAGACATACCAGTGTTCATTCAGCGTGCGCAGCTCAACCAGCAATGCACAATTATAATAACTATGATTGGGACTGTCATATTACTTAAAATTAATGAGAAAACTATTTTAATAAATAATTGTGAACTCATTGGGTTTAGTTGCCGTGTTCAGCGCGTTGTTCCAGGAAGAGGCACAGAGGCAGCATTGGTGACACGTTGTATTAGATGTTATATTGTATTATTAAGTAATTTAATTAAATGTTCAATCACATCAACTAATTTTACAATCCTACTAGACCTTTATTTAGACTAAAAACGTTTCTTATTCATTTGGTGAAGAACATGGCGTTTTGAGCAGCATTTGCACACACTGTCATGCTGTTGCTATAAGACACTGCTGTAGATGCATATTGCAGTATTAAGGCTAACGATTAAGTTGATGTTGTTTATGTTCATTATTATTGTAATGTTATGTGCTTTGAGACATGAGGTAATTTAATACCATATCTTGTCTCGTGATGCTTTGCAGACTCTGCTGTGTGCGTTCATATGTTTTGGAGGAGGCTTTGGAAATGCTCTGAAGAGACGGTGGGATATCATGCTTTCAAAGCTAGCTTGCTATTGCTATCCTCTCCAAAATTGCCTACCCTACCTTTAAAGGGATAGTTCACCCAAAAATGTCATAATTTACTCACCTTCATGTTGTTCCAAATTTGTATGAGTTTCTTTCTTCTGTTGAACACAAAAGTATTTTAAAGAATTATGGTAACCAGACCAGTTGATGGCACCTATTGACTTCCATAGTATAGGAAAAAAATACTATGGAAGTCAATGGGTATGTTCATTTGTGTTCAATATAAGAACGAATCTAATACAGGTTTGGAACAACTTGAGGGTCAGTAAGTGATGAACTATTTTTGTGTGAACTATCTCTTTAATGTCAAACCACAGTCTCGCAACAGCCTGGTGTGGTTTTAATGCACTGAAAAATGCAGGAAATCTTCATTCTAACTAAACGCAGGAGGCAGCGGTTTTAAGCAAAAAAAAATCAAGATAAGTTCTGCACTCTATACACTAGTTTATGATTGAAAATGATGCTAAAATATCTTGCTATCAAAGCATTGTCAGGTTGCAGAAGTATGCAATGATGTTTGAGATATTTATATGACCACACACGTCTATTCAAACATCTTCTGCAGGAAGATCTATTGAAATAATGCCAGCCTTCCAGCTGCCCTGCCACAGGCGTTTAACCATATGGGTGGTAACGAGAGATGACAGGACGGAGGTGTCTCACTGCATTCCTGTCTAACCACCCTTAACACACCTTTACTGCCATCACCGGCACTCATCTAACTGCATCGAGCATCTCATTCACGTGTGATTTTAATATGAGCTGACTTTATAATAGTCTAGTCAAAGAATAAATGTCACTGAAAATGTTCATCATCTAATATTAGAGATGGACTATTGAATATATGGAGATGAGTTTAAAAAATGCTATCTATTTACATTCTACTAATTGACTTAATGCATTACACAAATTGCTTAATTTTAATTACACCTTATGTGCATACAAGGCCTGGGCGATATATTGAATAATCATGAAATATTACAGATGCTTTTGCTGACAATATAAAATGTAACAACATTGTGATGCTTTTAATGCATCATTTTTATCTGGCCATTAAAGGTCCCATGGCATGAAATTTTCATTTTATGAGGTTTTTCAACATTAATATGAGTTCCCCTAGCCTGAATATTGTCCCCAAGTGGATAGAAATGTTGATCGGTGTAAAACCGAGTTGTGGCTGTCTTTCTCTGCCTTTGAGAAAATGACAGGCCAGACTAGCCAATCCTGAAGTCTCCTGGTTTGACGTCCAAGCAGGCACGGTTTCCTCCCTTTCCTCCGCCCAGAGAATCTGGCACGCCCATGCAAACGCTTGTCGAGAGATCATTGCATCATTGCTTGTGAACGAGTGAACGCTGGCAGTTTCTCAGTGTTTGGATGTACAAATGAAAACAGAAGTCTTTTTTCAGTTCCTTCTGATCTGTGATCAGTGATTTCTGATGTGTAGCTAATTATTTATTATTCGTGCACACAATGCGGCTTCTCTCTCTCCAGACAGAACGGTGTTTTCGTGTTTTATATCTTGTGAGTCAGTGTTTTTGTACGTCCTCGTCGCGTCTATCGGTTCTAAAATGTGCATACAGTCATGAGTTTCTGCTCAACATCAGCAGAGATAAACCTCACACACGCCGAAGCTCGGCCTTCAACATCCCCGACCCACAGTACTGCATCTGGCCCACAGCGGAGGCACCAAACGCGGCGTGAGATTAAGCAGAAGGGGGGTAAGCTTGAGCATATCCGGGCTAGCCAGCCTAGCCCCACAATAAACTGGATTACATCCGATTACTGCTGTTGTGTCTTTGTTTGCGCTGTGTACTCAACGCGCGTCACTGACGCTTTTATTTTATTTTAAAAATAATGCTATTATCAACACTTACTTTTAACTCGTTCATCTCGACAGCTGTAATGGTACTTTGCATGTGTTACAAAGTTGGTAGAATAATGATGAAGAGACGGACTCGGTGTGACTGTTTATTCAGAACTCTCAGATACAAACACAATAAACTCGCGCTGACAGACAGCGCTCTCATAACTCAGTAGTTACTATAAATAACTTTGTTAGCAATCGCTGAGCTCAGTCTCTGATACATTAGTGATGTCCGGTTCGCGAACGATCTTTCTTTTGAACCAGTTCTTTTTAGTGAACCGAATCAGTTCACCAAATCGGACTGAATCGTTCTAAACGGTTCGCGTCTCCAGTCAGCGCTGATCCATAATTTACTAAAGTTACTAACTTTCTGACATGAGTGACAGTCCCTCCGACTAGAAATAGACTAATAACCTAAAGTATATGCTGTAACTAAAACAGTTCAGACATGCTGAGAACTGATGTGAAGTGAACTCAGGTCCATCCGTCTCCCTGGCAGACTCGTGCCTGCTCGTGCCTCGATAAACCACGCCCCCTCCGCTCATATAAAATGCAAAGATGTCAGCCAATCACAACAGTGGGTGTTTTTACTGAAGTCTCACAGCAGACACGCCTCTTGAAGCAGGGCATTCAGCCACAGGGCAAACAGCAGTATAGAAAAAATGCCTTTTATTTCTAAATTATGACATTTTATGATGTAAAAGTCATACTAACAATATAAGTACAGCTCAGGAAACATTATAAAATAATAGAAAAATGCCATGCCATGGGACCTTTAAGATCATTCCTTGATTTTCTTTAACTAGACTTACTGTAATTGCATGAAACATTTTATTGTGCTTGAAATTAGGGTTCCTCTAAATCAGGGTTTCCAAACTGGGGTTTTGAAGAGCTAATTATTATTTAAATAATTTAAAATTTAAATAAACAAGAAAAAAAAAATATATATATATATTTTATTTGTTTACATGCATGCCATTTTGCCATTAACGGATATCAAAGGTGTTGTTAATTATTGAAAAATTAACTTTTAAAATACTAAAATTCCAGGTGGACTTCAAGTAAATTGGTTAAAGAGGTTCAGATGACAAAGTTTAAAAAACTCAGCTCTAAATCATCAAAAATATTGTAGAACATATAGTTATACACAGCATATTCTCAAAAAGCTGGAAAATAGATTGCTTTAGCTATACACACACAGCTTTTTATTCAGAATTCAGAATTGATTTTATTCAAAAACAATCTCTTGTTCCACAGTGTCAAAAGCAAAGAGACAGAGCAAGAACTCTTTCAAGCACTTAGACAGAAGGTTTCCCAAACCATTTTGAATATTTCATTAGGAATTCGTGTTGCTTCATGCATGGTTAGCAGACTCGACTCAAACAGAGGTCAAACAGAGTGCAGTGCAGCGAGAGGTTATGAGCCCAGTTCACTGACGGGGCACTTCATGCTCACCGATGTAACCCTTTCACCACCGACAATTAGCACATACTACTGAACACGAATGCTTTTCTGGTCCAAAGAATAAACTTGCACTTAATTAAACATCCTGTCAGAGGTTTGAAATATGACATGAAACATTTAAATCAAAATGCACTCATGTTGTGCAGGTCCTAACAGCAATCTTTAGCTATGACTTTATTCACAGTTTACTAAAGTAATGTTTCAAACACCACACAAGCGTTTTGAAGAAATGTTCGTGGATGCAGAGCAACGATTCAGATGTGCCAGACATGCATATGCACGACTAGCGCACATGAAGCAGTCGTCCAGATGGGTGATCATAAGCGCAGATGTGCTTTGTGAAAGAAACACAAAGCAAATGCATCAGACACTTAGGGCTCAATTTAGATACGCCTCTGTTTACATACAGAAATTAATGAGAAAAATCTACAAAATAATCTAAAAATTATTAACAAAATGACTACTTTTATTAACTTATTACTAAAATCAAAAATAATGTTATTTATCTGAGGGTCTATGAAACAAATGCAAATAATTGATTTATTGAGGTGTTCATTCATTAATTGATTTACAGAATAACAAATGGTGATGGAATAACAAACACAACTAATCGCTTTTAGCAGACTTAACATTAGTAACCTAACAGACTTTGGGTCAGATTTACTAACAGTTTGCGCCAGTGAAAAACCCTCTTTTGGCATTAAAAATCTACTGTCAGGATTTACTAAAGTCACGCAGTGAAAAATTAGCGCTGAAAAGGCGTGGACAGGGTTATTTTTGTGGCTGAACTTATTGCATATGCATCTGTAGGAGTTTCCCTTTCAGACGCAAAATTTATGGGAGGAGAGTATTTAAATGAATCACGCAATGTCTGCGCCTGTGTTCATTAATTTGCGTGTTGTCAGTAGATCATTTTCCACTCCCATCTGCGCTTTTTTGGAGTTGCGCTCTCATGCTAATTTGCCCTGTTTAGTAAATCTGGCCCTTTAACAGCTACATGATTGAATTAAATTGTCCCTACACTCAAATAATACACTGTAACAAGAGACACGATTGTTTTATATGATGAACAGATTGAAATTAGGCTTTTATTCACATATAAACAATGATCAGCGGACATAAACAGAAGCTCAATCAAACCTGCTTAACACACAAGAACAAACTCCATTGGTTCTTGCAGAAGCTTAAAGGTCCCATGGCATGAAATTTTCATTTTATGAGGTATTTCAACATTAATATGAGTTCCCCTAGCCTGAATATTGTCCCCAAGTGGATAGAAATGTTGATCGGTGTAAAACCGAGTTCTGGCTGTCTTTCTCTGCCTTTGAGAAAATGACAGGCCAGACTAGCCAATCCTGAAGTCTCCTGGTTTGACGTCCAAGCAGGAACGGTTACCTCCCTTTCCTCCGCCCAGAGAATCTGGCACGCCCATGCAAACGCTCGAGAGATCATGGGTTGTGAATGAGTGAATGCTGGCAGTTTCTCAGTGTTTGGATGTACAAATGAAAACAGAAGTCTTTTTTTCAGTTCCTTCTGATCTGTGATCAGTGATTTCTTATGTGTAGCTAATTATTTATTATTCATGCACACACTGCGGCTTCTCTCTCTCCCGACAGAACGGTGTTTTCGTGTTTTCTATCTTGTGAGTCAGTGTTTTTGTACGTCCTCGTCGCGTCTATCTGTTCTTAAATGTGCATACAGTCGGGAGTTTCTGCTTAACATCGGCAGAGCCACATCTTTAGAGATAAACCTCACGCACGCCGAAGCTCGGCCTTCAACATCCCCGACCCCCAGTACTGCATCTGGCCCACAGCGGAGGCACCAAACGCGGCGTGAGATTAAGCAGAAGGGGGGTAAGCGTGAGGGTATCCGGCTAGGCTAGCCAGCTATTCCCACGATAAACTGGATTACATTCGATTACTGCTGTTGTGTCTTTGTTTGCGCTGTGTAAGTTACTCAATGCGCGTCACTGACGCTTTTCATATGATTGGAACATATCTAGAAATAATGCTTTAATCAAACTTACTAACTTGTTCATCTCGCTGTAATGGTACATTGCATGTGTTACAAAGTTGGTAGAATAATGATGAAGACGGACTCGGCATGACTGGGACTCGTGTTTATTCAGAACTCTCAGATACAAACACAATAAACTCGCACTGACAGACAGCGCTCTCATAACTCAGTAGTTACTATAAATAACTTTGTTAGCAATCGCTCCATCTCCGTGATGTCCGGTTCGCGAACGAATCATTCTTTTGAATCGGTTCTTTTTAGTGAACCGAACCAGTTCACCAAATCGGACTGAATCGTTCTAAACGGTTTGCGTCTCGAGTCAGCGCTGATCCATAATTTACTAAAGTTACTAACTTTCTGACATGAGTGACAGCCCCTCCGACTAGAAATAAACTAATAACCTGAAGTATATTCTAGTAACTACAACAGTTCACCCTGAACTGAGACATGCTGAGAGAACTGATGAGAAGTGAACTCAGGTCCATCCGTCTCTCTAGCAGCAGCTCGTGCCTGCTTGTGCGTCGTGGACCTCGTTAAACCACGCCCCCTCCGCTCATTTCAAATGCAAAGATGTCAGCCAATCACAACAGTGGGTGTTTTTACTGAAGTCTCACAGCAGACACGCCTCTTGAAACAGGGCAGTCAGCCACAGGGCAAACAGCAGTATAGACAAAATGCCTTTTATTTCTAAATTATGACATTTTATGATGTAAAAATCATACTAACAATATAAGTACACCTCAGCAAACACTATAAAATAATAGAAAAATGCCATGCCACGGGACCTTTAAACGTGCTGCGTAACGCACAAGAATTAACCTCTTGCACGTCAAGCAAGCATGCTTGAGCTTCCGTTTATCATAACAGATGTGTGCGTTGATTAATGTTTATATGTGAATAAAAGTTCACGTTTATATGTGTAAATTCAATCTGTTCAGTGTATAAAGTAATCGTGTCTCTTCAGAAAATTTGGACTGAAGCACTCAATTAATATGGATCTCTTGATGAACTTTTTGAAGCATCAAAGTGGTAGTTGTGTGGATTGTCAATTTAGGGGCAGAAATTGCTCAGATTTCATTAAAAATATACTTATTTGTGTTCTGAAGATGAACGAAAGTCTTATGGGTTTGGAACAATTTGAGGGTGAGTAATTAACCCCCTCGAGTCGGCGGTCACGCCGGCGCGATCGACTCACTTTTTTTCTTATCAGTGCCAGAGAGACTAATTTTTTATCATTCAGGCAAGTGTTATACATCATTATGATCTGTTAAGTTTCTTTTTTTTGTGTGTGTACGTTCACAATAAAAACAAAATGTTGCGCTTTTTGCAAAATAAAGAAAACAAACATGATGCACGATCGGCAGCCTCTCTGTCAAAGGCGTTCATTCAGACAGTCTTCAGAAAAGGAACTCTAGCTTAATGAATACTTGTCTCACAAACATGAGACATATGTCTAAAGAAATGTTGAAATATCAGGTTTTAAATAATATAAACCAAATAGAAAACAAATATTCTGTGTTTATGTAATCTGTTTGAAAACAGAGAGATGTCAGTCGTTCCCAAGCGTCAGTCGCTAATGCGACCACACCCACGGAGCGTGCGTTCTATTGAGATTCAAATACTGAGGCGATTCAGAGTCGACGCCCACACATCAACTCAAACAAACGCATCAAGTGCAGCGCTATACTTCAGCTACATCATTTTGAGACGTATGGAATAACCTCATGAAAAGCTGTTCATTTCTGAGAGCAACGGATTCCGCCGCTGAGTGTAAGGTAGGCTAAGTTTATTCTGTTAGCATCTGTGAATATTAAACGCAAAACCTGTGCGAGCATGCACTGAAGCTTTCTTTGTTAAATAAGTTCAAAATTACTGTCAGATGTAAGTAATTACCTTGACAAACTATACATCATTAAAAAGATCTCAGACTCAAGCTTCCATTTTTTACCTCTGTTTTATTCTCAAAGTATTATAGTGACCGTAATTTGTTAACATGTGTCAGGAGTTATGAATATGAAAACCGGCATCGGTATCTTTTGATTGTAATATGAACATCAGCTGCTATCATTCAGAAAAAAAACTCCTCTATGCTCGTCATGAAGACTCGCGACAAAACAACATCCCTCAGGGCTTTTAGTTCAAAAGTGTGCAGATGAGGAGAAATATTGATAGATTCTCATATGTCTGTGTCAAATTTCTATACAGAGAAGTATTATATATTCAATCTTTCCCCAAAATGCGCAGATGTAGTCATTATGAGTGCTGGATACTCTGATGTGTTGTGTTTTCTGTTCATACTGGCAGCCGGAGGTCGCTCCGTGCACATGTAGTCCATATATGGTACAGACGAAGAAGATGTATACCATGTGACATTTCAAGAGCTCACTGACATAAACAAACTTCCTGAGATCGCTATAACATGCAGATAGACACGTTTGAAGACAATAAAAACACAATCGCGACAATATATGGCTTATCTGTGTTCTTTATAGCATGTTGGGTGTATTCATAATAGGTTATATTTATAATACAATGCTATTCGACATAGCTTTTATAATTATGCAGAATATTGTAAAATCATATATTTTCTGTCTGATTTTTTTATCCGAAGCCAAATGAGATCACAGAAGGTTATTTAAAACATTTAACTTGTGATATAAAGTAAGTTTGGAGTAAAAACATGGTTTTAAATCTCATAAATTGTTGTGTTTTAATAAATTGGGTTAATAAATCATAAATTATGGTTTAATAAATCATAAATTGTTGTGGATAATTAAGCTTGTTTTAAGCAAAAACTCACTTCATTTAGATTTTTTTCCCCCAGAAAATTTTACTTATCTAGTAAAGGAATCTTGATTTAAGAATTTTCAATATTTGGACTAGAAAAAAGAAAAAATACTAAATAAGAAGAGCATTTTTTGCAGTGTAGTCAAATCTTTTGATCATTTAAAATATAATAGGCCTTTGTTGACTACATTCTAAATAAACTACGAAAATAATATATTACTTTTGCCCCTGTTGCTCCCTCTCAGTCACATACCTGAAGCTCATTCATTATGCAGGTCATTATGCGGCCCATTATGCATTCTTTTGTGCCTCAGTGTGATACCCAGCATTATTCATTGACGTTCACGCCTTCTCGCATACTGGGTTTGTAAAGAAAAAGTGTCTTACAAATTTTAAATAAGTGTATGGTTTTATATGAATGTGTAGGCTCAATGATTCTCACATCAGTTTGAAGCAAAAACTCTAGGCAACAACACCCATTTGTCAAAAGTCTTGTGGACACATATTTATTGTGTGTTTTGAGTAGGCCTGTCGCGATAGTCAATAAATCAATGAATCGCACAAAAAAAAATGCTCTATAATTTTCCTGGCTGCGATAATTTCCACTTGCATGCTTGTTTGTTTTCCTTGTCTGTCTCTGTCTCTGTCTCTGTCTCTGTCTCTGTCTCTCTCTCTCTCTCTCTCCGCGCACCTCGTCCATTTGAGGAGGTGTTTATACTCGACGCAGACTGGGTGCCAGATTCACCTGGAACTGGTGCTTCTTCGGTTGCGGAGCCGAGCGCAAAGTTACAAAATTTGACGTGCACACCGCCAAGCGAAATGGGGTCTCGCGCACTCAACGCGCACTACTGCCCGCTCCGCGTTGACATCATATTTGCCGCGCGCACCCTCACGCTCGTGCAGATGCGTCGAGTTTAAACAAGGCTTAAAGCTACACTGAAGTTAGCAGTTTGATAAATGCAAGTTATTTCTTCAGCTTAATCTTTGTGTGCTTCAAGTTCAATCTTTGTGTGCTAAAAAAGCACATAAGTTCCTGTAGAGATAGCAATACATATTCGCCTTTTTTTGCCAAATAAATGAAAAGCATGTCATCAATGTCTTCTCTCTTGCTGTATCAAAATCTCACCTAGCTTTCCTCAGAGATGGTCCCAATAATGTACTTAAAGTCAAGTCAAATTCAGTTTGTGCATGATTTCATGATATATGAACCGTGGGTTTTGTGAACCTATGCACCTAAAACACAATCATCCGTTGCAGTTTTCATCCATTTTATTTATTGTTTTTGGTATTTATTCAAGTGCATTTTTCCATTGCTTTTATTGTTTTT